>NC_047018.1:22563215-22863215 GCF_902652985.1 Pecten maximus
TTATTGATTAGATGAATTATGATGACATGCATACACTGACAGTGATAAATCTATTGTAGATAAAGACCTATTTGATCACTTTTAATTTTAAGTGATAATACATGACACTAAAAGTGATAAACTTTGTTTATAACAGGACATGTGTGCAGCATACGAAACCCAGAACATGTTCCTTACCAACGAGATATTGGAGTTGACCGATCTCCGGCAACATGACGAAGAAAATGGCAAGGCTCTGATGATGTATGTTTCACATGATCTATGAACAATTACAATTTTCTTACACCCAAAGCAGAGATAACTCATAACTAGTTGCACATCAATATTGCAAAGGCCAAGATAGACAATAAACAACTGCACCTCATAATAACAAAGGCCAAGATAGACAATAAACAACTGCACCTCATAATAACTAAGGCCAAGATAGTCCATAAACTATTATCACACCTTGTAATCACCAAGGCCAAGACGATTTTGAATTTAGATAAAAGAATTCAAACTTGTCTATACAGAAATTTTAATTGTAATGAAACCTACCCTGTCCTCATATGATCCTGGCTTTTAGGAGGATGTTAATCCCATACAAACCAAACGTTATAAGACCTTTAGCCACGTTGATAAGAAACATTGATCTCAGAGTTGTACCACCACATGTTTTAGGGATGAGGATACTTATATATTTGATAGATATTCTAGACTTTGTGTTTATAGCCATCATGTCTCACAGTCATCGTGCACCATCTGCCATGCATAAACTTTTCATATTTTAAACTTTTTCTCAAGTTTCACCTGTGGGATCCAGCTCTAACTTGCCAGTAATGATCCTGAGATGGTTCTGACCAAGCGTTGTTATTTTTCAAGTCAGTCTAAAGTTGAAGATGGCTGCCGTTTTCAAAAAACACATTTCGAATTTCTTTTCATAACCCCAGCCCCCCCATTGGGGTTCAGCTCAAACTTGAATTAAATCAAACTTGCCTTAAATGATCTTGAGATAGCCCTGACCAATTGTTATTTTTCTAGTTGGTCAGAAATCCAAGATGGCAGCCAAGGCAAACATACAGTATTGCACAATTGTTCTTGGTACTACTAAACTACTGTTGAGTATGTACATGTATACTATGATGACTATTAAAGCCCATGGGCCTCTCGTATTTCAGGAGCTATGCACAAATGGAGGCAAAGTTTTACCAAACTCACAGCAAATATCTTATTTTACTGAAGGAGGTTAAACAGCCAGTCAGAGGTAGGTAACATATAGTCCATGGTATACGATTATTTTCACTAAGATATCCTGGGATTGATTCCTTGGTGTCAAAAGGTGTGGAGTCACCTGGTCAGCTACATGGGTTATCTCCATATACTCTGGTATCCTTCTACTTTCTCATCATTTTATCTGGCATTTTATTGGTCAAATAATAATTAATATGATTATATAACTTTATACCATTTGTAAATTTCTCATTATATTTGAATGTCAACACCTGCCATAAAGAAAATGTACAAAAGACAATCATGTTTCTTAATGCTTAAACTGATGTTAATAATATTTTATCATTAGGTGGACAGGATGAGGAGTTTCGTTCTCAAGAGATGGTCACACAACTTCTCTCCGACGCTCTGGACCTAGACGATAATGAAGACATGGACTATCTGTTCACCTCTAGGTAGGTACTGAATTTAAATTTAGATAAGATACTGAATTGTTTTAAAATCTTTATCCTGTAATAAGCCCAGCATGGCAATTCTAACTCAATGTTGGGGATGACTTATTGCAGGACAAAGTACATTTGATAAAATGTTATCATTTTACTGAACTGCAATAGACATAGGTGGGCTTATTTTCAGGTATGAGAATAAACGATGTAAGTGAATAGGGTTCAGGTATAAATAGATATTTATAAGAAAGCAATGATCCTGTTCAAAGTAAGAGTCTATATTTAAAATGTATGTCAATTGCATTGCCCTTGAGTGATTTCATCATCTGTGGAAACAGGCTTCATATGACTTTTTTCTTCTCGAGGAAAAAAAACCCTGCGCAAATTACATTTTTGTAAAACTATAATTTTATAGCGGACAGGAGTATGATCGATATGGCTTCCTAAAAAAGTTTGGAGGGGATGAGGAAGATGATGACCCCCTCATTGCCAAAGCAACCCAGTTGGAGAGGAAATCTGAGGAGCTGTCCACAAAAATCAAGGTTTGCCAGTATATCTGATATTTAGCCAGCCATCATCAGATGGTGGGCTAATCAAATCGCTGTTCGTGAATGAAAAATAATTTTTTTTAGACAAAATTTTCGGTGCTGATGTTATAGACTTAATGACTTTATAACAGCTGACACAATGATATCTTATAGTTTTGTGAAACACAATTGATATATGTAGTACATAAATAATTTGTCAGTATTTTACTGTGAATTGTGAGATAACTGTCAGAGGAGAATATCACTATTGTTACTGTAGGAAGCTGATGAAGTGCAGTCACATTTGGTAAAGTGGGACAACTTTATGGTTGGTCAGACTGGAAAACCCCTTGTCCGGTCAGCTGAACTGAAGGGACTGGTACGGATGGGAATTCCTCATGAGCACAGGAGTCATATCTGGAAAGGGTCAGTGATGTCTATTTTGTGATGTTTTTTTCCCTTAAATTTAAGATTAGGTTTTCCAGTTGCAGCTCAGAAATGCAGGCATTCACTAGTTTATATATAGTCAACATTCTTGTCTGTCAAGACTTGATTTAGAGAGTATATTAGAATTCACAAAGATGTATAAAATTTCTATTTGACATAGTGATATGCTGTGAGGTTTAGAAGTGATATCACTGGCCCTCCACCTCTGGGTTGCCAGTTCGAAACCTACGTGGAGCAGTTACCTGGTACTGACCGTAGGCCGGTGGTTTTTCTCCGGGTACTCCAGCTTTCCTCGTCCTCCAAAACTAGGCACGTCCTTAAATGACCCTGGCTGTTAATAGGACGTTAAACCATATTAACCAAACCAAAATGTGATATCTGGGATGAAAAGGTCAAGGTCATTATGTTATTAGGCATATAATGGACATACATAAACTTTCAAAAATAGTGTTGATTTTGGAGGACGTTTATTAATAGCATTTCAAAATTCAAGATGGTGGTCAGTCAAGGCAACTGTCCTTTGAGATATAAGCCTATATAACGCCAGTATGGCAAAATTAACTTCCATTGGTCAGATATATTTTGAATGAGAAAGAAAACTTGTTTTGTATTTACCCATATAAATGTTGTATTTATATCAAGAAATTACAAAGGAGGCTCACTTAAATTGCTTTGATTTGATTCCCTCATTTCTAAATTTGTAAGCCCAGGTAATTATATATAATTGTAAATCTGTCAATACTACCCTGTCACAGTATCCCAAAACACCAAGTCTCTCTGTAGATCATAATACCTCCATCATGTAGTGCATTTGGGAGATTTTTTAGCCCACCATCATCAGATGGTGGGCTATTCAAATCGCCCTGCGTCCGTGGTCCGTCGTCCGTCCGTCCGTCCCTCCGTCCGTAAACAATGCTTGTTATCGCTAATCCTCAGAAAGTACTGAAGGGATCTTTCTCAAATTTCATATGTAGGCTCCCCTTGGTGCCTAGTTATGCATATTGCATTTTGAGACCAATCGGAAAACAACATGGCCGACAGGCCGCCATCTTGGATATTGACAATTGAAGTTTGTTATCGCTATTTCTCAGAAAGTACTGAAGGGATCTTTCTCAAATTTCATATGTAGGTTCCCCTTGGTGCCTAGGTATGCATATTGCATTTTGAGACCTATTGGAAAACAACATGGCCGACAGGCAGCCATCTTGGATTTTGACAATTGAAGTTTGTTATCGCTATTTCTCAGAAAGTACTGAAGGGATCTTTCTCAAATTTCATATGTAGGTTCCCCTTGGTGCCTAGTTATGCATATTGCATTTTGAGACCAATCGGAAAACAACATGGCCGACAAGCAGCCATCTTGGATTTTGACAATTGAAGTTTGTTATCGCTATTTCTCAGAAAGCACTGAGGGGATCTTTCTCAAATTTCATATGTAGGCTCCTCTTGGTGCCTAGTTATGCATATTGCATTTTGAGACCAATCAGAAAACAACATTGCCGACAGGCAGCCATCTTGGATTTTGACAATTGAAGTTTGTTATCGCTATTTCTCAGAAAGAACTGAAGGAAACTTTCTCAAATTTCATATGTAGGTTCCCCTTGGTGCCTATTTATGCATATTGCATTTTGAGACCAATCGGAGAACAATATGGCCGACAGGCAGCTATCTTGGATTTTGACAATTGAAGTTTGTTATCGCTATTTCTCAGAAAGTACTGAAGGGATCTTTCTGAAATTTCATATGTAGGTTCCCCTCGGTGCCTAGTTATGCATATTGCATTTTGTGACTAATCGAAAAAACAACATGGCCGACAGGCAACCATCTTGTATTTTGACAATTGAAGTTTGTTATCGCTATTTCTCAGAAACTTATGAAGGGATCTTTCTGAAATTTCATATGTAGGTTTCCCTTGGTGCCTAGTTATGCATATTGCATTTTGAGACTAATCGGAAAACAACATGGCCGACAGGCAGCCATCTTGGATTTTGACAATTGAAGTTTGTTATCGCTATTTCTCAGAAAGTACTGATGGGATCTTTCTCAAATTTCATATGTAGGCTCCTCTTGGTGCCTTGTTATGCATACTGCATTTTGAGACCAATCGGAAAACAACATGGCCGACAGGCAGCCATCTTGGATTTTGACAATTGAAGTTTGTTATCGCTTTTTCTCAGAAACTTATGAAGGGATCTTTCTGAAATTTCATATGTAGGTTTCTCTCTGTGCCTAGTTATGCATATTGCATTTTGAGACCAATCGGAAAACAACATGGCCGAGAGGCAGCCATCTTGGATTTTAACAATTGAAGTTTTTTATCGCTATTTTTCAGAAAGTAATGAAGGGATCTTTCTGAAATTTCATATGTTGCTTTCCCTCAGTGCGTAGTTATGCATATTGCATTTTGAGACTAATCGGAAAACAAAATGGCCGACAGGTAGCCATCTTGGATTATGACAATTGAAGTTTGTTATCGCTATTTCTCAGAAACTTATGAAGGGATCTTTCTGAAATTTCATATGTAGGTATCCCTCAGTGCCTTTAGTTATGCATATTGCATTTTGAGACTAATCGGAAAATAACATTGCCGACAGGCAGCCATCTTGTATTTTGACAATTGAAGTTTGTTATCGCTATTTCTCAGAAACTTATGAAGGGATCTTTCTGAAATTTCATGTGTAGGTTTCCCTCGGTGCCTATCGCTAAATCTTCAATTTTATATATAGGTTCCCCTTGTTTGAAAAGTACTAGAGGGCTCTTTCTGAATTTACACAGATTAGTAAGACTTAGAGGAAGGGAAAAGTAGAGAAAAGATCAATCTGACATGGAACCTATAAAGATCATTCAATGGTGGGCGCCAAGATCCCTCTGGGATCTCTTGTTCTTCTTCTTCAAAATAATCTAATTTCTCTTTCACTAAGGCTACTGATTGAGGTATAAGAGGTTGTATGTATATATTTGTAGGTGTGTGAACTTCTATGTGAGTGCCGACAGAGACAAATTGGGCCCACACTACTACAAGAGTCTAATGACGCGTTCAGGTGACACCCCTCATAATCCTGCCGCCAAACAGGTAATTACTTACATTGTGCCTTACCCCACCCCTAAAACAAGGTAGGGGAGGGTATCATGGCTATCTGTGGAGGGGAGCCTTACCCCACCCCCAAAACAAGGTAGGGGAGGGTATCCTGGCTATCTGTGGAGGGGAGCCTTACCCCACCCCCAAAACAAGGTAGGGGAGGGTATCCCGGCTATCTGTGGAGGGGAGCCTTACCCCACCCCCATAACAAGGTAGAGGAGGGTATCCTGGCTATCTGTGGAGGGGAGCCTTACCCCACCCCCAAAACAAGGTAGAGGAGGGTATCCTGGCTATCTGTGGAGGGGAGCCTTACCCCACCCCCATAACAAGGTAGAGGAGGGTATCCTGGCTATCTGTGGAGGGGAGCCTTACCCCACCCCCATAACAAGGTAGGGGAGGGTATCCTGGCTATCTGTGGAGGGGAGCCTTACCCAACCCCAAAACAGGTAGGGGAGGGTATCCTGGCTATCTGTGGAGGGGAGCCTTACCCCACCCCTAAAACAAGGTATGGGAGGGTATCCTGGCTATCTGTGGAGGGGAGCCTTACCCCACCCCTAAAACAAGGTATGGGAGGGTATCCTGGCTATCTGTGGAGGGGAGCCTTACCCAACCCCTAAAACAAGGTAGGGGAGGGTATCCTGGCTATCTGTGGAGGGGAGCCTTACCCCTACCCCCAAAACAAGGTAGGGGAGGGTATCCTGGCTATCTGTGGAGGGGAGCCTTACCCCACCCCAAAAACAAGGTAGGGGAGGGTATCCAGGCTATCTGTGGAGGGGAGCCTTACCCCACCCCCAAAACAAGGTAGGGGAGGGTATCCTGGCTATCTGTGGAGGGGAGCCTTACCCCCACCCCCAAAACAAGGTAGGGGAGGGTATCCTGGCTATCTGTGGAGGGGAGCCTTACCCCACCCCCAAAACAAGGTAGGGGGTATCCAGGTTATCTGTGGAGGGGAGCCTTACCCCACCCCCAAAACAAGGTAGGGGAGGGTATCCTGGCTATCTGTGGAGGGGAGCCTTACCCCACCCCCAAAACAAGGTAGGGAGGGTATCCTGGCTATCTGTGGAGGGGAGCCTTACCCCACCCCTAAAACAAGGTAGGGGAGGGTATCCTGGCTATCTGTGGAGGGGAGCCTTACCCCACCCCTAAAACAAGGTAGGGAGGGTATCCTGGCTATCTGTGGAGGGGAGCCTTACCCCACCCCCAAAACAAGGTAGGGGAGGGTATCCTGGCTATCTGTGGAGGGGAGCCTTACCCCACCCCCAAAACAAGGTAGGGGAGGGTATCCTGGCTATCTGTGGAGGGGAGCCTTACCCCACCCCTAAAACAAGGTAGTGAAGGGTATCCTGGCTATCTGTGGAGGGGAGCCTTACCCCACCCCCAAAACAAGGTAGGGGAGGGTATCCTGGCTATCTGTGGAGGGGAGCCTTACCCCACCCCCAAAACAAGGTAGGAGAGGGGAGCCTTACCCCACCCCTAAAACAAGGTAGGGGAGGGTATCATGGTTATCTGTGGAGGGGAGCCTTACCCCACCCCTAAAACAAGGTAGGGAAGGGTATCCTGGCTATCTGTGGAGGGGAGCCTTACCCCACCCCCAAAACAAGGTAGGGGAGGGTATCCTGGCTATCTGTGGAGGGGAGCCTCACCACACCCCCAAAACAAGGTAGGGGAGGGTATCCCGTTTGTATGTTCACTCACTGCTAAAGTATTGTTATAATGGAACCAAAGTTACAGTATTTCCTTATAATTCTATGAAGGATCATGATGATATCCATCACTAGGTATAGTAGATGGTATTATGTTTTTTGTCACCTGCGTCTGGCCATCACACTCTGTTATCACAACTCTTATGATCAGAATTGCTCACAGATTTTGATAAAACTTCACATACTGTACATATGGAAGTGGCGAATATGACCTTCATCGTTAAAAACTGTTGTCAAATATTATTTTGCTTTCGTATTAATTGCCATCATGATTGTATTTATTGACAAATCAGAACTTCGCTGGTATGCTTGCATTGAGCTTAATCTACACAAGTTCAGATGTCTGTGTTAATGGTCATTGATTCTGTAGAATATCACCAAATCTTCACTGGTATGTTTGTGTTAGATAAGGCCATCTGGTGTAAACTTATAAACCAGATATATTACCGGGGTAGATGTTATTTGATAAAATCAGCATACAGAAATGACAGCTTCCTACTTTTCTCAGTCGGAAAATAGATGTAGATACTTCAACAGGCTGGGGATGTTGTGAACCTTTGCTCACTTTTCCAGTTCCTTTTAGAGCACCAACAAATTAATATGAATTCGTAGACTCCTAGAATTTTCCTTTTGTTAACTTCATTTTGTGTTTTTACTATTTCAAAGATTGAACTGGATCTGTTGAGAACCCTTCCCAACAACAAGTATTATGAGAGTTCAGATTCTGACGGTGTTACCAAGCTTCGACGTATATTGGTGGCGTATAGCCTCCACAACCCTGTCATTGGATACTGCCAGGTATATAGTGACTAGTGCTGTGTCTGTTATAGCTACCCATTGGTACAGCATTTGTCCATTTCAATCACTTTTTAAGAAATCTTACTTTCATGTTTATCAGCAAACCTATCATTTTCTGACTGCCTGATTTAATAGGACCTAAATTGTATTAATAATACCATTTAGATTGATAACAAATCAATAATATATTTGTACATTATCATGAATGTAGTCTTTGCTATGCTTTGTCATAGCAACAAGATGCAGATATTCCAGATAAACAGAGATGTTCCACATATTAATTAAATTATGAAATCAGATTAAGTACGTATACACCACAGAATTATGAATTGTGTCTGTACCCCACAACACAGTAAAACCGGTCTCATCTGGTCCTCTAGTATTCTGACCAAAACTTAATTTGTCTATTGACCTTGGAAATATCTGTATTTGTGGCAGGGACTGAACAGACTGGCAGCCATTGGCTTACTCTTCCTGGAGGAGGAGGAAGCCTTCTGGTTAATAGTGGCCATTGTGGAGCACATCATGCCAAAGGACTACTACAGTAAAACTCTGATAGCGGCTCAAGCTGACCAGGTAAGTTACCAAAGCTTATTGTGACCGGTCAGTCTGACCAGGTAAGTTACCAAAGCTGATTGTGACCGGTCAGTCTGACCAGGTAAATTACCAAAGCTGATTGTGACCGGTCAGTCTGACCAGGTAAGTTACCAAAGCTGATTGTGACCGGTCAGTCTGACCAGGTAAGTGACCAAAGACAGTCTGACCAGGTAAGTGACCAAAGCTTATTTTGACCGGTCAGTCTGACAAGGTTTGTGACCAAAACTTGTTGTGACCGGTCAGTCTGACCAGGGTAGTGACCAAAGCCTGTTGGTACAGGTCAGTCTGACCAGGTTAGTGACCAAAACTTGTTGTGACCAATCAGTCTGACCAGGTCCTTCTAGTGGTAAGGTGAAAAAGTACACAAAACACAATGTGCTTTTGAATTGTTTAAAGGGATCTAAATGCTTTAAGGATGTTTGTTTTTAAGTGTTATATTCATCCTATAACAAGCCCTGTATTTCACGTAATCAAAACATGTATTTGAGGTAGGAGAATTAATCTACAGGAAAGTAATCAATCTTTATTTTGCAAATAACTTCAATGGTCATGGAAGTTTCTTATAATAAGATAAAACATGTGATTTTTCTTAAAGATTAAATTTGATATATAATTTTGTGTACAGCGAGTGTTGAAGGACATGGTCCACGACAAGTTGCCAAGCCTGTACGCACACTTTGAGGCCCACAGTGTTGATTTGTCACTCTTCACCTTCAACTGGTTCCTCACCATCTTTGTAGACAACATACCGCCGGAGACATTCCTCCGAGTCTGGGATGCCTACCTGTATGAAGGGAGTAAGGTATGTCATCATTCACTGAGCATAGGACAATGTATGGAATTGGGAATGTTTTGTCAGATTCTCAATTACTGATTGGAAGGGGGTAAAACTTGTTATAGATGTTTTGGTAAATGGATATTTTTACTTTGAAACTTTAAAAACCATTTCTATTGAAATTTGATGTGAAGATACCAATTCCAATGAAATTTTTTGTGAACATTCCATGGTAGAGGGGAGCTATGTGTGTACAATGTAATTTGTATATTTTTGTCTTGTGAAATGTAACACCTGAAACAGGTCACAGAACCACATAAATGTATACCTATATAAAAGACTGATGATGAACAGACATATATGATACAGTAGCTTGTTTTAGATACACTTATACTGACGGAAAGTTTCTCTCATTAATACAACATTACAGATGTATTTTATGGCCATATGCAATAGAATTAGACACATTGATGTGTATGTCTTTGCAGTATAACCTACTGGAAGTTTAAACTAAAATAAAGCTGGATGTTTGATTGAAAGTTCATTTCAAAGATTAAATCTTTTTAGCTCACCTGGACCGAAGGTCCGGTGAGCTTATGCCATGGCGCAGCGTCCGTCGTCCGTCCGTCGTCCGTCGTCCGTCGTCCGTCCGTCCGTCCGTCAACATTTGCTTCAAATCGCTACTAGTCATAAAGTTCTTATTGGATTTTGACCAAATTTGGCCAGAAACATCCTTGGCAGAATGGGAACAGATTTTGCATAAATGGTGGCTCTGACCCCCGAGGGGCCAAAGGGGCGGGGCCAAATATGGGAAATAGAGGTAATTCCTCTAAATCTCTACTTGTCATAAAGTTATGAATGGATTTGAACCCAATTTGGTCAGAAACATCCTTGGGGGAAGGGGAAAAGATTTTGCATAAATGGTGGCTCTGACCCTCGAGGGGCCAAAGGGGCGGGGCCCAATAGGGGAAATAGAGGTAATTCCTTTAAATCGCTACTTGTCATAAAGTTATGAATGGATTTCAACCCAATTTGGTCAGAAACATCCTTGGGGGAAGGGGAACAGATTTTGCATAAATGGTGGCTCTGACCCTCGAGGGGCCAAAGGGGCGGGGCCCAATAGGGGAAATAGAGGTAATTCCTTTAAATCGCTACTAGTCATAAAGTTATGAATGGATTTGAACCCAATTTGGTCAGAAACCTCCTTGGGGGAAGGGGAAAAGATTTTGCATAAATGGTGGCTCTGACTCCCGAGGGGCCAAAGGGGCGGGGCCCAATAGGGGAAATAGAGGTAATTCCTTTAAATCGCTACTTGTCATAAAGTTATGAATGGATTTCAACCCAATTTGGTCAGAAACATCCTTGGGGGAAGGGGAACAGATTTTGTATAAATGGTGATTCTGACCCCCGAGGGGCCAAAGGGGCGGGGCCAAATATGGGAAATAGAGGTAATTCCTCTAAATCTCTACTTGTCATAAAGTTATGAATGGATTTGAACCCAATTTGGTCAGAAACATCCTTGGGGGAAGGGGAAAAGATTTTGCATAAATGGTGGCTCTGACCCCCGAGGGGCCAAAGGGGCGGGGCCCAATAGGGGAAATTAAGATAATTCCTTTAAATCGCTACTTGTCATAAAGTTATGAATGGATTTCAACCCAATTTGGTCAGAAACATCCTTGGGGGAAGGGGAAGAGATTTTGCATAAATGGTGGCTCTGACCCCCGAGGGGCCAAAGGGGCGGGGCCCAATAGGGGTAATAAAGGTAATTCCTTTAAATCACTACTAGTCATAAAGTTATGAATGGATTTGAACCCAATTTGGTCAGAAACATCCTTGGGGGAAGGGGAACAGATTTTGCATAAATGGTGATTCTGACCCCCCGAGGGGCCAAAGGGGCGGGGCCAGATATGGGAAATAGAGGTAATTCCTCTAAATCTCTACTAGTCATAAAGTTATGAATGGATTTGAACCCAATTTGGTCAGAAACATCCTTGGGGGAAGGGGGAAAAGATTTTGCATAAATGGTGGCTCTGACCCCCGAGGGGCCAAAGGGGCGGGGCCCAATAGGGGAAATTAAGGTAATTCCTTTAAATCGCTACTTGTCATAAAGTTATGAATGGATTTGAACCCAAGATATCTTATCAGACCTTAGAGAGTCTGGACTTCATTAATCTTTAAAGCAGTTGGGATTCCCACACTATAACCATATATAGCATTGTTAGAATTTTACAAATAAAACAACTTGAATATGAACATTATTTCAACATTTGGTCTAATCCAACCAGGTGAGCGATACAGGCCCCATGGGCCTCTTGTTCCACTTTAGATGCTGTTTCGTTTTGCTGTGGCTTTTTTCAAAATGGCAGAGGAGGATATCTTACAGCAGAATAGCGCATTGGGGGTAAACCACTATATGAGAGTCATAGGGGAGAAGATGACTAATGTCCGCAAAATTTCACAGGTAATGATATTAGATATAAGGGCCTAGCAGTGCAGTTTTCATATTTGTCAGTTCATTAATTCAATAATTTTGTATATAATGGTATTGTGATATGTAAAACCTGCAACATATACTGGACTGGTAATGCAAACAGTGATTTATATCATTAACAAACTTGCAAGTGATTTTAATCTTACAAGCTTTCAATTGAATTAGAACTGTAATTTTACTAACATTGAATCAGAATCTTTAATTTACAAGCTTTGAATCAGAACTGTTATCATGATAACCAGCCGTTTTGTTCTTACCTTACAGTTTGCCTTTAACTGGATCAATCCTTTCCCAATGAGAAGTATTTCTACCAAACGGCAATTTTACCTCCAACAACTTAGGGTAAGTCGTGACACTCGTCCTTAGTTAGGGTAAGTCCTGACACCCGTCCTTAGTCAGGTTAACTCCTGACACCCGTCCTTAGTCAGGGTAAGTCCTGACACTCTTTCTTAGTCAGGGTAAGTCCTGACACTCGTCCTTAATCAGGGTAAGTCCTGACACTCGTCCTTAGTCAGGTTAAGTCCTGACAACCGTCCTAAATCATGGTAAATCCTGACACCTGTCCTGACACTCATCCTTAATTAGGGTAAATCCTGACACTCATCCTTAGTCAGGGTAAGTCTTACACTCGACCTTTGTCAGGGAAAATCCTGACACCAATAACCAAGAGACACAGGGTCATGATACTGGGCTAATGGCATGCTGGGATGAAAGGCTACAATTTTTTTTACAAATCAATGACCTTGACCTACTTTCAAGGTCACAGGGGTAAAATGTCTTAAAATATTTAAACAACATTTTCTTGGTAACCAAGAGGCCCAAAGCTATGATATTATGCCAGTTGCATGCTGTGATGAAGGGCTAAAAAGTATGTTCAAAGACCTTGACTTACTTTAAAGGTCACAGGGGTAAAATTGTCTAAAAATGTTTTCAATGAATTCTAAATAACAAGAAGGTAACAGCCTGAAAAGTTTGTTCAGTTGACTGCCTTGACCTGCCTTCAATGTGTTAAATCCTTGATTTAAAACAAAAACATCAACTATCTGTATGTATTTCAGAACTCAGGTGATCATTAAGGCACACAGGTCTCTTGGTTTAAGATAAGGTCTTTGAAATTTATTTAAAATGGCAGCCATTGATGAAAACATGTTTTGCTATGTCTGTTTTATGTCTATGTAATGAAGAAAAAATGAAGAGATACTCTGGTAATCCCTTACTTAAAGTAGATCAACAGGGTGGGTTTATAACCAGACATCTCTATACACCTGTAAGAACATGGGTATGTTTATGGCTACGCATGTTCTTAAGGATGAGAATAATGAAATCATGCCCTCTGATATCGTCAGTAAAACAAAACCTAGGTGGAGTCATGTAGGTGGTAAACCAGTAACTAGCCACCTTAACTTAATGAACAATAATATGAGTATGCTAATAGGAAATGGTCTCTTTAATAATTTTTGATTATGTTTGCTGCAGGGAGAACTTGCAGAATTGGACCGAATTAGAGATGACCTGAGAAGTCAACGAGCCACATCAGATTGTAGAGAGTTCTTCAGTGATGATGAGTTATAGCATACACCACAACTGGAAAACTGGAACTGGTATCCAAAATGGATTCAAATATAGACAATTAGATATCCACATGAATTAGATATCAACTTGTCCTAGTGAATTAGATATCAATATGTCCTACTGAATTAGATATCAACATGTCCTACTGAATTAGATATCAACTTGTCCTAGTGAATTAGATATCAACATGTCCTAGTGAATTAGATACCAACATGAATTAGATATCAATATGTCCTAGTGATTTAGATATCAACATGTCCTAGTGAATCAGATATCAATATGTCCTACTGAATTAGATATCAATATGTCCTAGTGATTTAGATATCAACATGAATTAGATATCAACATGTCCTAGTGAATTAGATATCAACATTGAATTAGATATCCACATTGAATTAGATATCAACATGTCCTACTGAATTAGATATCAACATGAATTAGATATCAACATGTCCTAGTGAATTAGATATCAACATGTCCTAGTGAATCAGATATCAACATGTCCTGCTGAATTAGATATCAACATGAATTAGATATCAACATGAATTAGATAGCAATACATCCTAGTGAATTAGATATCAACAAATCAACAAAGCATGGGAAACATCTAATACGATGTTCTTTTCCACTTGTTATTTCAGCTTATAAAAGTATACGTTGATGGTTTGGAGCTTGTCCACCAGATAAGGGAGGTTTAGAAATGTACATCATGTTTAACAAATCATCTTCAAAACAGACTTGGTTTGTGGCTAGGCTAGCTAACATCATGAAAATCATGGTGTTAAGATTGGTTGAAAATAGACAGGATATGGACTTGGTGACTGTTTGTATCTAAGCATTATTTTACGGTGTTGTAAACAATAAATTCCATATAATGTATATTAAGATTATATATTATAAACATATAATGTATATTAAGATTATATATTATGAACATACACCAAAGTATTTTCTAAATTTGTCTCATAGAATTTTATATCCAATTTAAGCATTCCGTATTGAACTTTGAGCATTATGTGTGTACATTGCATATTGTCATTTAGATTTAAGTCACCATGATGATCATTACTGTAAGAATACCTATTCAAGTTTAAAAACTATGTATTTGAACTGTTTTGAAAACAAGATACCATAAAATCTTGAAAATAAGCTGGTCTTCAACACTAATAAAATAAGACATACATTTCGAGAAAAGTTTCTTGAAAATTAGCTGTTAAATTTGACAAAGTGAAAAGTGTATGATGCAACAATCACATGTCAGTCATTTGTGATTTTGTGATATAAATACTTTCTAATTAGAATTTACTTTCATTACAGAAACTTTATTTATTCAGCTTGCAGTTTTGAATAATAGGAGGCAACTGAAAAAAAAAGAAAGGAATAATTGGAAATGCTTTGAAAATATGTCTAAAAAATAAGTCTTGAAATCCTAACAGAAAAAAGAACGGCTTATTTTAAAGATTTAAGGGTTTGTACAGGAACTGTGATTATCTCTGTTGTATGCAATTTATGAACAACTCTAACATTAACATCCAATTCCACTTTACTCATTCCATTTTGCCTCTTCCTCCATGTAAGTGTCACCCTTGATTAGTGGTTGAATTCAATTTCAAGACACCGGTATATCTACTACCTCACTAATACACTAATTCAGTCAAGAGACCTACTGGGATGAAGGGCTACCAAGTTTGTACAAATGAATGATATTGACCTAGCTCCTTTCTAGGTCAAAAGTGCTCAGATGTCTTCTTCTCAAGATCCCTGAGGTCTAAGGTCATGACATTAGTTGATTAGCATACTGTGATGAATGGCTACAATGTTTGTTCCAAGAACAAATCTCGATCATCTACTGTCAAGGTCATCAGGGTGAGATGTGTTAAAAGGGATAGTTGATTAGCATACTGTGATGAATGGCTACAATGTTTGTTCCAAGAACAAATCTTGATCATCTACTGTCAAGGTCATCAGGGTAAGATGTGTTAAAAGGGATAGTTGATTAGCATACTGTGATGAATGGCTACAATGTTTGTTCCAAGAACAAATCTTGATCATCTACTATCAAGGTCATCAGGGTGAGATGTGTCAAAAGGGAAACATCATCTACCAGTATACTTCAGAACTGAGGTGCCCAATAAGACCCATGGGCCTCTTATTAAAACATATTTTTGGTATTTTAAAAGAGAAATATTTCTTTTTATGATTCTCGTTTGAAATAAATTTATACTAATATTTAACACAGTAGATTTTTTTAATCCAATTCATCTTTCTTTAGTAACATAATTGATCATGATGATAGTTATTTTTTATTTAATTGTAATGTTTTAGATTTTATTATTTGTTACTTTTATTTATTGAAATTAAACACTGATAACTACTTTGAAGTTATTAGCTGATGCATAATTCTGCTATCTGATTTTATCAAAAGTGTGCAATATTTATCTCCCTTGAATTTGAAACATGGTTCTATTTACAGGTTTTACTGTATTCTGTGATTTATTTGAACAGAATGCTGAAAAATAACTCATATTTCCATTTTCTATTTGATTTTGATGGCTGATTATATTTTTTACCTTTTTTTGATAATAAGTTTTGTGCTTCAATAGATGGAACAGACTAATATATATTTACCGGGGTTCACTGGAATACATTTACCAGGGTTCACTGGAATACATTTACCAGGATTCACTAGGGTACATTTACCAGGACATTGGGGTACATTTACCAGGGTTCACTGGAATACATTTACCAGTGTTCACTGGAATACATTTACCAGGATTCACTAGGGTACATTTACCAGGGTTCACTGGAATACATTAACCAGGGTTCACTGGAATACATTTACCAGGGTTCACTGGAGTACATTTACCGGGGTTCACTGGAATACATTTACCGGGGTTCACTGGAGTACATTTACCAGGGTTCACTAGGGTACATTTCTAGGGTTCACTGTAATACATTTACCAGGGTTCACTGGAATACATTTACCAGGGTTCACTAGGGTACATTTCTAGGGTTCACTGGAATACATTTACCAGGGTTCACTGGAGTACATTTACCAGGGTTCACTAGGGTACATTTCTAGGGTAGCACACCACAGTAAGACAGCCTGGCCATGGGCAATTTTTTTGTTAAGCAAATAACTCCTGTATTATGATATGTATAAAAAATGAAAAAATAAATGTACACTATAATTGGTATATCCAGTATGAAGTAGTACATACAGGCTTCACATTTATTAAAACAAAAATCAATAAATTGGTTCCGGATTTTAAATATCCGGATTTTCCGAACGTGTGTTTACACAGGAAATTTAGTTTTGCCTACAGCGCAAAATGGAAGCCCACAGAAAAGGTAAGATAGCGGAAAAACTTAATTTACAACATATGTCCAAACAAGATTAATTCTGTCTTTGGGATAGAGATATTTAATTTTAAATAGGTTTCAGAAAAAAAATTGTGTAGAGAATTGTGCCATTTTGGGTCAAATATCATAATATTTTGCAATTTTTGAGAATTTTTTAAGCTGTTACCATGGTATTCACAGCTCTAAAAATCACAGAAAATAACAGTTTACTTATCCTTCAGAGCTCTATTAAAATTGGAAATGTTGTACAGATTTCAAATATATATACTTTATTAGAGGTTATATGTAAGGTTAACTGGCAATGTTTACATATCTAAAGCATGTGCCATATTTTTCAGAATTTGGCATTTTTACTGTACACTGCTACCTTATAAGGGCTGAAAAATGTTATTTTTTGGAAATTGTGCTTAATTATGCTTGATTAAGCTTCATTTTAGTTCATTATTGCTCAAAAATGCATAAAAACAATTTAAAACTTGTTTATTATCTGGCTTGTCATATTAGAGGAATCAAGGGAGGTAACTCGCATATTTACCCATTTTAAGGGTGGGTTAATTAAGCATAATGTTAATGAGTCAGTGTAAATTGAAAAGATATTCTATGTTTTATAACAAACCCAAAATAACTTATTGGGTATCTAACAAACCATATAGACTGAATTCTGGTTTGTTTTACCTGATTTATTACCTGTATCCATGGAAACTATTACAGTAAGTGTTATTTTTTGAAATATTTGGTGAAACCATTATTTTCAATTTATTTATACATTGGTAAGCATGTAATTTCAATTGATGGAGTGTACGGTTGATACAATATTGTCAATTATTGTCACTTCCTTCGGTAAAGCAGAAAAAATAGCATTTTCCGCATAAAATGGGATCAGCGGACACTTTCATATGATCATTGGTACATATCTGAATTACCGGGGTGGAAACAGATGATTGTGATGTCATAGGCATGACATTTTGAAATCTTGGATGTCATGTCATGATTTATCAGTTAGAATATTGCATGTGTTGCTAAGCTCAGGTTTGGAAAGGAATTTGGTTATTTATTATGACACCATTGAGTATTTATGACGTCATAGATACCATCTGATGACGTCATAGTTACTGATGAAGTCATGGTAACTATGACGTCATATTACAAGGCTAAATTTGATAGTTGTATAGTATTTTTTGCTTGATTACATGCACAGAGACTCAAAGTACCACATTCAACTCAAAACACAACTTTATTCAAGAGATATACAGAATTATGGGAGTTTTCATCTTTAAAATTACCTCCCCTTATTACTGGATTGGGAGAAAAAGTTGTCAAAATACACCTCTCAGGGAAATCAGCAATACTCGGTGACTATTAAAGATACACAGTAACCCGATATGTCATTTTGTTCGTCGGAACATATTCTAGACATTCATGGGGTTTTTAGTAAAATTAGAATTAACAAAAGTGATGTATAAGGTAGCACACCACAGTAAGACAGCCTGGCCATGGGCAATTTTTTTGTTAAGCAAATAACTCCTGTATTATGATATGTATAAAAAATGAAAAAATAAATGTACACTATAATTGGTATATCCAGTATGAAGTAGTACATACAGGCTTCACATTTATTAAAACAAAAATCAATAAATTGGTTCCGGATTTTAAATATCCGGATTTTCCGAACGTGTGTTTACACAGGAAATTTAGTTTTGCCTACAGCGCAAAATGGAAGCCCACAGAAAAGGTAAGATAGCGGAAAAACTTAATTTACAACATATGTCCAAACAAGATTAATTCTGTCTTTGGGATAGAGATATTTAATTTTAAATAGGTTTCAGAAAAAAAATTGTGTAGAGAATTGTGCCATTTTGGGTCAAATATCATAATATTTTGCAATTTTTGAGAATTTTTTAAGCTGTTACCATGGTATTCACAGCTCTAAAAATCACGGAAAATATCAGTTTACTTATCCTTCAGAGCTCTATTAAAATTGCAAATGTTGTACAGATTTCAAATATATATACTTTATTAGAGGTTATATGTAAGGTTAACTGGCAATGTTTACATATCTAAAGCATGTGCCATATTTTTCAGAATTTGGCATTTTTACTGTACACTGCTACCTAGGGTTCACTGGAATACATTTACCAGGGTTCACTGGAATACATTTACTAGGGTAACATAATTTTCCACTGTATATTTACAAGGGTACACATACAGACCAGTTTATTTATCATGGTTATTTAATACTCGATTATAGATCATCCAATTATGATAATATATATTATTTGTTCTTTGTCATTAAATAAAAGACAAAACAAAACAGAAGAATGAAATACAGTTTTGTACTTTCTTATTTACAAGAATTTACTGATAACTCTGTTTTGTTGATATTTAAGTGTTAGAAATTTTCCATATGTGATAATGTATACATCCAATGCAAGAATCATTAATATTTATAACTATGATGAAACTTATCTTATTGCATCAAGCTTGCTCAATAGTGCTAAACATTATGACTGAGAACTTACATTTATATAGCGAAGGGAGGTAATATATTCTGTACATTTACAGATAAGTTGTACATTTTTGTTACTAAAGTGTTATCATGATGTGATTTGTGACTTTAAATGTACATAAATTGCCCATTATCAAATTAGAATAAACTGGTTTTTGTTTTTTGGGTGTTTAACGGCCTCACAAAAGCCAGGATCATACATGAGGATAGAAGAATGAATTCCAATTGGCTATACAATTAAGTGTCATACAACACAATCCAACAAAACTTAATTAGCAAATTTGTAATTATCTTGATGTTTTCAGTGTAAAATTGCTAAAGAATAAGATTATCATTAAAATATGTACTTCAACAGTTACAGTATATGTGTGTGAATTTTTAACATTGTGCGATAAGTTGTGAGATTAGTGAGTTTGAAGAATAATTATATTGAAGGCATGCATGCAGTAAATGAATGTTCATGTCTGTACAAAGAATGGTTGTATGTTTGTTATAAATGAATATCTTCACCAGTTAATGAGGTACAATGAATGGTTGTATGTTTGTTATAAATGAATATCTTCATTAGTTAATGAGGTATACTTATGAGTGCTGATTAATTAAATGATTACAATGTACATGTATTTTATATGTTTATATTTATGTGATTGTGAGAATGTTGAGACCAGAACTCTGCTATATGGCCATATTAACAAATGCCATGTATACACATGGATTCTTCTGTTTTTTTAAGCTCATCTGCCCGAAGGGCAAGTGACCTTAATTATGCCCTTGTGCAGTTTCTGTCATCTGACCATCCAGTGTCAACTTTTCAGTTTTAACCAAGAGGCCCAGAGACCTGATAATGGGCATATAGTATACTTGAGTGAAGGGCTACCAAGTTTGTTCCAATGAATGACCTTGACCTACATTTAATATCAAAGGGGTCAATAGGACAAGATCTTTAACATTTTCTTAGTAACCTAGAGACCAGATATTGGGCTTGTAGCTCAAATATGCTAAATCTATATATTGATAACAAAATTACTGCAAGCTAAATGAAGGATTGTATTTGGAGAAGTAAATGGCCAGAATTATTGCAATCTAGTCCAGTAAATTTTCAATGGTGTGAAAAAAGATATTAAAAGTTTCATGATCCAAAGGAAGCATCACGTATGAGTTTTACCTGATGGTTGACCATCTTAAAACTCTGTTAGCTCACCTGGCATTAAGGGCTGGTGAGCTTAAGGCGTTGCAGCATCTTTCATCTGTCTGTCAAATTTTCTTAAAAATCACAATAGATCATAATTGACTCAGTGTGTTTTGACCAGGTCTAAAGGATCCTTGGGTGAGGTACTTTCTCCCACCACACCTAGGGGACTCGGGGCAGTGACCCTATTAGGGGGAAAACAGCAAATTCTTTAATATCCTTCATATTCTGTAGAAATACAAGAATTTTGTCTGAAGTATCCATGTTTGAAGGGAAACCAATTATTGGGAAACACTAAATTCTTTGAATGCTTTTTTTTCTGTGGAAATATAGGGTGCTTTGCCAGTCACTCTCCAGGTGAATCAGGCCCATCTGGGCCTTTTGTTTTCTGTAAATAAAAATATTAATTGGCCTTAATGTTTTCTACAAACTCAAATACAATATGTTCTAAATTCCATGTTTATTTTTATATGAAAATCATATGGAAAGCTGTTGTTGTATGTTACAATAACATACAAGATATTTATGAAATATTTGTTATATCTGTGATTAAATTGTAATCCAATAAACAAGCTTAGATCTTTGATCGTTGTTTTTTCCTTTGATGATATAGAGCAGAGGGTATTGCCTCAAGGACCCAAAACCAGAGGGGATCTTGCATGGTGCCAACCAGTGACATTATTATTGGTTCATGGTAAAATTGGTCTTTTCTCTTCCTTTCTCTTTTCCTCACATTAACCCCTTGACAAAAGAAATTACTGTACTTTAGTTCTTCGTCAATATTTAACATATACAACTAGTGACAAAGAAGATATCAAAAATGATCTATTGGAAAATTCAATAATTTCTCAGAAATCGGAGATAACAAATTTCACTTGTCAAATTCATCGATGGCCACCTCTAACCCATTTTGTTTTCCAATTTGTCTCAAAAAATTGAACATGCACAAGGGACCACATGTGAGAGTAAAGGAAGATCCATACTTCCTGAAAAACAGGGTCAACAAACAAAGTGTCCGAATTCAAAACGGCTGTCTGCCATTTTGTTTTCCCCATTAGTCTCAAAATTCCACGCACATAACTAGGGACCAAAGGGAACATACAGGTACACATGAAATTCCAGAAAGATTCAAGTACTTTCTTAGAAATAGTGGTAACATGTAAACTTCAAAATACAAAATGGCTACCTGTAGGCCATTTTATTTTCTGATCAGTGTCAATATTTACATGCATAACTAGTAGGGACCAAGGGGAACCTACACATAAAACTTAAGCAAGAGCAACAACAAGGATTTTTGTAAGAATGGGTGGACTTCTTACTACAAATGAAGGGCAATTTAAATTGCTTACCATCATCTAATAATGTTTAATGGACTAAAAAGCATTATAAGAGTATACAAATAAATAAAACAATCAAAATAGAAAAATATTTCATATTTATTTACCAACAAATTTTAAACAATGCAAATGGGGTTGCACAGATGCTGATGTGTCATCTGCATCGACATCACTAAGGAAACTATTCCCTGTACCGACCTCCAGATTGCCACTGGCATCATAAATACTGTGATTATTTGTTCAAAGTTTCTGATAATCAGAGCATTCCTTCTCACTCCAAACAGAATTCAAGGATAATTTGACAGACAATACTGAAACAAATGATTTTAGATTCTGTCTAAATTTTTGATATCAAATTATTATCTGGTTTAATTCCGAACTTCAAAGGTAATCGAAATGATCAGTACAAAATGGTACAACAAAAACATAACCCGAATGACTGACTCTTTCTGGAGTGTTTTGAAATAACAAGTCACAAATAAATATATATTTTTCATTAAAGGAAGACAGGCAGTTTTCAGAATCTGACATATCCAAGTTTTACTTCAATGATAGCACCATTTTCAAATATTCTCTTTATCATATCACATCACACTAATGATGTAAGTATACAATGATGCTGGCTATACTGCTAATAAAATCACAGAATCAGATAACTACAGCAATAAATTAAACCATTGGACATTATCTTGGTCAGCCATGCTGTAAAATGCCACCTTGCTCCAGATGGTCGCATTGAAATCTGATAGGGGTTAGTATGTTGGCACAATACTCGGTACACAACACTGGCAATACGGTCTTTGAGTCAAACCTATCAAACACAAACAGAAAGACCTTAAAGTCAACACAGATAATAAGATCTTTCCTCTTAACACAGCCATTAAGATCTTTCCTCCCAACACCATCCACACAGACAATAAGATATTTGAGTCAAAACCATCAAACACAGACAAAAAGATCTTTCAAGTTAACACCAACACTGACAATAAGATCTTTCCTGTCAACACCATCCACAAAGACAATAAGATCTTTCCTGTCAACACCATCCACAAAGACAATAAGATCTTTCCTGTCAACACCATCCACAAAGGCAATAAGATCTTTCCTGTCAACACCATCCACACAGACAATAAGATCTTTCCTCTCAACACCATCCACACAGACAATTAGATCTTTTAGGTCAACACCATCCACACAGACAATTAGATCTTTCCTTTAAAAACCAAGATCTTTCCTTTAAAAACCATCCACAAAGACAATTAGATCTTTCCTGTCAACACCATCCACAAAGACAATTAGATCTTTCCTGTCAACACCATCCACACAGACAATAAGAGCTTTCCTGTCAACACCATCCACACAGACAATTAGATCTTTCCTTTCAACACCATCCACACAGACAATAAGATCTTTCCTCTCAACACCATCCACACAGACAATTAGATCTTTCCTTTAAACACCATCCACACAGACAATTAGATCTTTCCTGTCAACACCAACATCTTCAGATCATCAGTTGATACATCACAATCATTATATATATATAAGTGCAGCAGAGGTCAAGGTAGAGGTTTAAGAGCTCCTTCATTAGCAAGTCTGTCAGCCGCCTCATTTCCAGCGATACCCGTATGTCCCCGTACATGGATCTGTAAAAAAACAAAAAACTTATGAAAAAATAGTCAAATCAAAGTAACATTCAGTGAACCATAACTACATACAATGACTTCACCTTTTATTAAAGCAAATTTAATGTAAGGTACCCTGGAAAATAAGAAAGAAGTTATGTTCTGGACAAATTACAATGACTCTTCATGTTAACACAAAATTTCAGAATGCTACAGTCAGCTTTCATGAAATAAATTGTACCCCAGTATGTTAGTCTATGTAAACTACAATAGAAATACATGTTTATTGTTTTGTTTTCAATTTGTTGAATTTTCCCTAGAACATTGTTGGTTGTTTATTACGAATCCTTCCAAACGTAAATTGATCATTAAAATGTTTGTATTTTATGATGTTTTATTAAGGTGAAGCATGTATCTAGTCTCCAGGGGCGATAGGACAAAAACAATGTGTGTATAAACAAGGGTTTCTGTTACCAATCCTGCAAAGTTTCCAAAACATACCCATTTTACATTCATCCCCTCAGACACCCGATTCAAGTGGATAAAATCATCTTTGTTTTTGACAGGGCCACCATCAGAGAGTGTCCAATTTTTCCTCTGCCATCCTGATATCCATTGTGTAGCAGCTGAAATGAAAAGAATGACATCTAACAATTTAAAACAGAACTTAAAGTATATTAGTGGAAAAACACACATTAACAGCAAGTTATCATACATGCTGGGATCTCTGTGTAGTGAGGAAAAACTTCAAATGTTCACAAACAAATTAAACCATCTGGGGAAGAATTATAATCGGAATCAAATTTAAGATGCTAGGTTTTGTTTATAGCTGTGACTTGTTATTATAAACCAAATTTGATTATAATCTTTAAGCAAAAAACACACCTAAAAACACACGTACAGCCAGACAGACTCACAAATGTATGAATGGATGGACACTTTCACTAGTACAGGATTAATACTTAAACATACTGAACTCCTCAGGTTAGAGTACATCATGACTTTACTGAGATGTTGACCCTGTCATGACACACCCAAAGTTAGAGTTCATCATGTTTTACTGAGATGTTGATCCTGTCATGACACACTTCAGGTTAGAGTTCATCATGTTTTACTGAGATGTTGACCCTGTCATGACACACATAAGGTTAGAGTTCATCATGTTTTACTGAGATGTTGACCCTGTCATGATACACCTCAAGTTAGAGTTCATCATGTTTTACTGAGATGTTGACCCTGTCATGACACACCTCAAGTTAGAGTACATCATGTTTTACTGAGATGTTGACCCTGTCATGACACACCTCAGGTTAGAGTTCATCATGTTTTACTGAGATGTTGACCCTGTCATGACACACCTCAGGTTAGTGTACATCATGTCTTACTGAGATGTTGACCCTGTCATGACACACCTCAGGTTAGAGTACGTAATGTTTTATTGAGATGTTGACCCTGTCATGACACACCTCAGGTTAGAGTACAGCATGTCTTTACTGAGATGTTGACCCTGTCATGACACACCTCAGGTTAGAATACATCATGTCTTTACTGAGATGTTGACCCTGTCATGACACACCTCAGGTTAGAGTACATCATGTTTTACTGAGATGTTGACCCTGTCATGACACACCTCAG
This sequence comes from Pecten maximus, assembly GCF_902652985.1. NCBI lineage: Eukaryota > Metazoa > Mollusca > Bivalvia > Pectinida > Pectinidae > Pecten > Pecten maximus. Next base: position 22,588,515 of record NC_047018.1, read on the forward strand.
GTTAGAGTACATCATGTTTTACTGAGATGTTGACCCTGTCATGACACACCTCAGGTTAGAGTTCATCATGTCTTTACTGAGATGTTGACCCTGTCATGATACACCTCAGGTTAGAGTTCATCATGTTTTACTGAGATGTTGACCGTGTCATGACACACCTCAGGTTAGAGTTCATCATGTTTTACTGAGATGTTGACCCTGTCATGACACACCTCAGGTTAGTGTACATCATGTCTTACTGAGATGTTGACCCTGTCATGACACACCTCAGGTTAGAGTACGTAATGTTTTATTGAGATGTTGACCCTGTCATGACACACCTCAGGTTAGAGTACAGCATGTCTTTACTGAGATGTTGACCCTGTCATGACACACCTCAGGTTAGAGTACATCATGTCTTTACTGAGATGTTGACCCTGTCATGACACACCTCAGGTTAGAGTACATCATGTTTTACTGAGATGTTGACCCTGTCATGACACACCTCAGGTTAGAGTTCATCATGTCTTTACTGAGATGTTGACCCTGTCATGACACACCTCAGGTTAGAGTTCATCATGTTTTACTGAGATGTTGACCCTGTCATGACACACCTCAGGTTAGAGTTCATCATGTTTTACTGAGATGTTGACCCTGTCATGACACACCTCAGGTTAGAGTTCATCATGTTTTACTGAGATGTTGACCCTGTCATGACACACCTCAGGTTAGAGTTCATCATGTTTTACTGAAATGTTGACCCTGTCATGACACACCTCAGGTTAGAGAACAGCATGTCTTTACTGAGATGTTGACCCTGTCATGACACACCTCAGGTTAGAGTTCATCATGTTTTACTGAGATGTTGACCCTGTCATGACACACCTCAGGTTAGAGTTCATCATGTTTTACTGAAATGTTGACCCTGTCATGACACACCTCAAGTTAGAGAACAGCATGTCTTTACTGAGATGTTGACCGTGTCATGACACACCTCAGGTTAGAGTTCATCATGTTTTACTGAGATGTTGACCCTGTCATGACACACCTCAGGTTAGAGTTCATCATGTTTTACTGAGATGTTGACCCTGTCATGACACACCTCAAGTTAGAGTTCATCATGTCTTTACTGAGATGTTGACCCTGTCATGACACACCTCAGGTTAGAGTTCATCATGTTTTATTGAGATGTTGACCCTGTCATGACACACCTCAGGTTAGAGTTCATCATGTTTTCATGTTTTACCGAAATGGTGACCCTGCCATGACACACTCACCACTAATGAGGAATTGACTATCAGTTTTAATAGTGATCTCCTGAAAGCCTTGTGCCTTGGCCTGCTCTATGGCTCGACAGGCTGCCTGAAACCAATGGAACGCTTTTATAATTTGAGAAGCATTACACAATCATAAAACAAAACACATATCTGACAATCATCCTGAAATATGAAACTTATTATAATACTTTACAAAGAATTTTGTTTGTTTTCTGTTGGTTTGTTTCCTAAGTATCAACTATAATGTAGATCTAATATATAGGGAGCCAAAAGTAAACACATCTCTTTAGCTTTTAAAGTTTTACAATGGTGAAATATGAAGAAAACTTGGGAAAACTTCAACAAAACAAGTACATTTTTTAAATTGTAACCTCTACGCTGAATAATGAATATTTCATAATCTTACAATCTCCCTACCTAGTACAGGATTATGAGAGATAATATTTTGTTACTTACATGTATTTCTGCTCTATTGTTTGTTTGCCTTCCTGATAACCGTTCACTCACATTCCTGAAAATAAATATCCTCCACTATTTACAACTCATGACAAAATTATATTATTTGTTAAAAGATTATATACGTCTGGACTAGCCCAAAGTAAGTTGTAATGAGCTTCATAGAGGACAAGGAAATAGTTTTACTACCATACATATGAATATATATATATATTACCATACAGTATAAATCTATGGAACAAAATTCACAGTCCAAGAAATTGTCAAAAAAAAATAACATCATTACAAAAATATCCAGCTGAAGAATTTAATCTCGTTAGCCCTAATTGAACATTGCTCGCTAAATTTCCTACCTTGGGTCACTTGGCCCCCAGTACACTCCTATACCAGCCTGGGCACCTCTCTGACCGTTGTTATAGCAACCACCATCTGTATATACTACTATGTCATTGCCTTGACCTGAAGGAAATTATTTCATATTTGATATAATCAAAAATAATTTGTTGCATTAAAAACATGTTATGATAACTATTTACATAACAAATACAACATGCCCAAAATATGAAGTTCTATTTAAAAGTAGTGTAGAAGATATTGCCTGGAACAACACTTTGTTTGATGTAGGTCAAAAGTCAAAATGTAGATCAGAGTGACCTACTTTCAGTACATACTGTAAATCACATAGATTTTGCGAGTACTTAATTTGCGAACTTACTTCTTCAGACATATTCACGAATACACAATTTCACGAATGTCTGTTAGAGACATGGACTTGCAAGACTCCTATATCATTAACCAATTATTTGGCCACCTTGTTATTTTTATACAAATAATCGGGCAGAATTTGAATTCACAATTGACTCTCCTTGTGTATTAACGCGAAAATAAATCCCATGCAAAATATAAGTGATTTACAATAACACACTGCCACACCATGGTGAACTAAAGTCCTTGTGACAGGTAGTGAAAGAGATAGGAGCCCAGAAAAGATAAAGCACGGAAGGACAGACAGAAGGACAACAAAGACATAATTGTAGTTTCCCCCAGTTTCCAGTGGGGGACTAATAATAGCTATCTTTCCAAATGATATGAAAATATATATCATAAAATTCTGCTTCTGGTACATATTAATTATTCTGTTACTTTAAAATGCTACATCTATGACAAAGAATATGAACAACTGAAAACAGGAATAGACTATAGTATATTTTTAAACCATACTGTAAGCTACATGCTTCAGATGATATATTTACAGTAACTTTAAAGTATACCAGTTATGACAGTTATTCAATAAGCATGACACAGTATTTTTTTCAATTACTAATAAATAGTTACCTGTACTGTTCTCGTTTCTGTTTGTTCTCTGTTGTGTCCTTGACCACCTATTCTTTGACCTTGACTGTGCACCACGTGGCCTTGACTGTGCACCACGTGATGTTGACTGTGCACCACGTGGTCTTGACTGTGCACCACGAGACATTGACTGTGCACCACGTGACATTGACTGTGCACCACGTGACCTTGACTCTGTACCCCGTGACCTCGGATATGACCCCCTTGACACTGGAGGTTGGATGTGAACAGTTTTTGTGTACTCAATCTTGTATACATTTTTCATTTCTCCGTCGAAGTCTGTGTCATCTGAAACAAATGCAGCGTTAATATCAAGCTGATAGAGCAAAACAAAAAATTATCTTCCAAATTCAAAGTTTTGTATAGTTAATTATATACTTACTGCTTGTTCATGCAAGTACAACATTATTGTGCCTAATTTACAACAATAAAATCAAGGGAAAACATTTTGTAAAGTGATCTAGGGGTCAGACCCTGTGGACAATTATAAATAATATGTAATTTTTCATTCCAGGTCATTGAAATATGCCAAGTCTGTGTGCCCATACCTGGTAATAACTCAACCCATGTCTATTGCCCTTCAGTAAAACTGGTAACAATGTCCAGATGTTATTTCAGTGTCTTGCCACAAGCTCAACATCATTTGTCATTTGTCCAACCAATTGGGTTTTCTCCACAATAGGTGCAAACACAAACTTGTTAAAATTTCCATTGGGCGATTGCATCAACTAATATATTATGAAAAAAAGTCAAGCCTTAGAAAAGTTCATTAATTGCCCAATTTTTACCAAATTGATACACGAAAACTACATATCAACCTATTCTTTCTGATTGACTAACTGGGTTGTTAAAATCATGAATAATACAAAAGGTTTCCTGATAATTTTTGTCAGAACTGTTATAGTCGAGAGTCCTATTCGTAAACAGAGTGGCCTGGCGAGCTTGCTCAGGGTTCCTCTCACACCGTTGTGTACACTTTAAAATTTATGGACAGGATTGATCAGTGCAAACTGATAAAACTTCTTTGAACCTTTGTCATTAATGCAAAATCATAAACGCTTATTTCATTTTTAAGCCATTCTTGTAAACTTACTAAAGCTTTCGCTGTTACTTGTTGAGGGAACTTTCTGCATTGGTTGTCGGTGGCTAAAGGGTGCAGATGTGTGACTCATGTGGTTGGAGGCTGTGGCTGTGTGACTTGGATACTTTTTCTGTTGCTGAGAATATCCTCCAGCAAATGAGGAACTTCCATTATCAGCAGTTGTATCATTTACAAAATCATTGGCCTCTGATTCAGTACTAAACTTCTTGTACCGAGCCTTTGGGAATCCATTGACTTGTGCCTTACATTCATCCCTACACGAAAACAAAGGTTGATACTAATAATCATTTGAATGATAGAGTGTAAAGATATATGATTGTTTAAATATATCAAACTTCATTACATATAAATAACCATAATAAAAGTTTTCAATTTCTTAAAGTTAGTGAAAAGTGTCACTTGCTTTTCAGCAACAACAGAATAGCCTAGATGAAAGGCGAGTGTATTACTGACCACCAAAACTGACTGTCTGCTAACAATTTGCACCAGTGAAATATATTGATATAATGAGTCCATTGGCATTAGTTTTGTAGCGGAACTGAACTGGGCTGAGCGCCAGTAGCCAGGTAGCTCAAATGGTTTGAGCGTTCGTCTATAGAGATCGGAGTTCCCTGCAGGTTCGAGTCTGGTCTGATCGTTGCATTTTTCTTTTCCAGTTACAATTTAATGAATGAAATTGTTAAAATAACCTCAGTTAAAGGGACAGCACGGTAAACCAATTTTTATTTTGTATTATTTCATATATTTGGGTGTATCTTTAAGAAATATAACCTTATGAACAATAACCATTCGAATTTGATGATATATGTACATGAAAATCATCAATTATCAATTATGAAAAGGTTATCACAATTTGTTGATCAACAATCTGCACAAAACAAACTAAAACACATGAAAACAAAAATCAATTATAACGATAACTTTCAGTTATATAAATAGCCTTATCGTCAACATACAATTATTATAGCTTGTTACATTGATTATGAACTGGTATGCATACAGACCATAGTAAGAATAGATATTGATAGCTACAGTGTAGATTGAATATTGATGCAAGCCGTGATCAATGTAAATATCTAAGTCTACTCAAATCACTTATATGTATATCTGTATATACTAATACTACTGATTTTAACTTTACACTGAATCTCTTCTCTTTTGTTTTTTACTCTGTAGGAAGGATCCTTCAGAGGTTCTCCTGATAGAGGAAATTCTCTACAAGACAATGGCTTCCAAAGTGAATCGACTGTGGTTGAAAACGATAACAGCTTCCACAATAAAGAGAATAATGGGCAAACAGGTCAAAGACAATCTAAAAACTAAAACACCTGAAAACAAAAATGGCTTCCAACTTGAATCGACTGCGGTTGAAAGCGATAACAGCTTCCGCAATTAAGAGAATAATGGGCAAATGGGTCAAAGACAATCCTAGAATTACACTGGGGAAGCAGTACAACAGATTGGAACAGTGAACACGAAATCGTATTCTGGTTGATTGCTGGATAGTTTATTTGTTTGTTTATTTTTGTTTAACGTCCTATTAACAGCCAGGGTCATTTAAGGACGTGCCAGGTTTTGGAGGTGGAGGAAAGCCGGAGTACCCGGAGAAAAACCACTGGCCTACGGTCAGTACCTGGCAACTGCCCCACGTAGGTTTCGAACTCGCAACCCAGAGGTGGAGGGCTAGTGTTAAAGAGTCGGACACCATAACCACTCGGCCACCGCGGCCCCTTGCTGGATAGTAGGCCATAACAAACTCGGTAATGTTTATACAAACTCGATAATATTTATACAAACCCTGTAATATTTATACAAACTCGGTAATATTTTTACAAACTCTGTACCCGTATATCACTACTGTCACTATACTATATGTACAGTGTTTACACATATATACACATAAATATTTGCGCCGGAATATGCACAGAACATGTTATTTAACATTTAAACCACTGTATAATATTGTTATCCAACTAACCCAGGTTGAATATTTCGACTTGTAAGCTATCGTGTGTTTGTGTTTACAAATGAAAATGCCTCGATTTAAAAACAGTCATGTGATGATTTAAAAATAATTTCCGCACTAAATTTAGAATCTGGACATAGGGATCGACTCTGAATATTGGGATAGCACAGAAACATAACTGGAAAGGAACAAAACACGTACATTCAATGAAAATAACAACTTTTTTACCGTGATGTCCCTTTAATACATGTAATTTATGTTTTGAAAGCTAAAATGAAATAATAATATGAATAATAAGTCTAAAAAGACCACAAGAACAAATTATATTTGCAACAAAAATCCAAGTTTTTCTCCGACACAGGGGATATGACTGTTCAACTGTTAATCAATCACAATGTGACGCTAATGTTCAGACACAGCAGAGGGGTTTGTAATTAATGTTTATGATAAAAATCAAAAATATAGCCGTGATCAGCGTATATACATAAACTTTTATGTATATATGTGTATATATGCTAGCTGATCACAGCTCTATTTTTTATTTTTATCATAAACATTCATTACAAACCCTTGTGGACACAGGGGCTTGTTGTAATAACTGTATTGAACCACAGGAGTTTGGCATTCTATCAAAAAGAATATATGATAAACCATATAAAAATACCTAACTAGCACAGGAACTTGATACAAAACGTTAACACATAGAACACAAAATGTACACTAATTAGAAACATCCCCCGCTACACATACTATAAAACTCATTCTCATTGGATTGATGGAACTCCAAACTAATGTGGTTCAATCACAGGGGTTTGTGATGAATGTTTATGATAAAAATCAAAAATAGAGCAGTGATCAGCATAGCTTATGTTTCTATGCTGATCACTGCTCTATTTTTGATTTTTATCATAAACATTCATTACAAACCTATGTGGTTCAATACATAAACTCAGTGTACAAAATGTATTGTGTATACTTCACATTGTGTCACAGAATGCACTACTGGCTGGTTTTAACAAAATAACATTTTACCACGTCTTATATATACCGGGCATCTTGCCCCTTCGAACTGCATAGAATGGCATTGTAACCAAACGATAAAATGTATTCATGTGAACAGCATCCGCTCCGTACGAAATTCTAGTTTCGATTCGCAATTTAGTGGTGTGCCTCCTAGCGGAAGTTACATTAAGCAACTTCCGTCGAAATCCTCTTCTTCCGTCGCCGCCATTGCCAAGGTTCGCACACCAGACACATGAAACTTCAAGTCCGAAATTCACCACAATTATACCGATTTGCAACATTAAATAAATACATGGCGCACATCAATCATAATTGCAACTGTATATGTCTTCTTCGGGCCCTGATGTGTCTTAGTCTGGCCGATTATTGAGGATTGCTGGCTGACATCGCTGTGTATATTTTGGTGTATACAACAGCAATATAAGAGTAGCATACACGCTTTTCCTTGACTTTGATATAATATCACCAACCTTTGTCATTGTATTAGTTCTTTACAACCCTGCTTCTCTTTTGAATTGCTTTGCTATATTGTGTTAGGGAAACAATCTCCACTGCACATTTCCTATGCAACGTTCACCAGTTTCTGTACTGGACTCTCGAGATAGTTTGGCATAAAATTCATTCTGTCTCTAGCATTTGATATCATCGATAAACAAATTTATAAGCAGCTAACCATTCGAAAGTTCACACTGCTGATAAAGTAGGCTTGAAATTGATGATTTAAACTTTCTCGACTAGGCCAATGGGGACTAACAAAAATTATTTCCACATTTCAGATGTACTCGGCGAGCGCTAAAATAATTAAGCCTCAAGGCGAGAAGCCAGATGACTTCGAGCAGTCTGTATCGCAGGTAAAATTCTCATACGTATATTAGATATGAATTGTTCTTTCTGTATTTTGATTATTTCCAGCTATTTGATTAACAGTTAAAATATATTGGGTCATTGACCTTATATCATAATTGTTTTGTTGGTCTGTCTATCTGGTTTCATTTCACAGCCCCAAGAAATTTACACGAGACAAATTCATACTATTTGAATACTCCCAACAATGTTAGAGGTTCAATATTGACAGATGTTGTGTAACCTCTTAACTTCCCATACCCATAGCCAATTTACCCTATGCTGACTGTCAAAGTTATCGAGTCTTTCCTTCTGCCCACATTTTGGGGCGGAAAATCATAAAGAAACACTGCTTAGGAAATAAGAGGTCACAGTCAACAGACTCAACACTAATGTTGGATATGAATTTGCCAACCTATGGTCTTTATGTTATGGGAGTACCATCATATACTATCTATTTTTATAGTTTAACTGTTTGAAGAATCTAGGTACAACATTGACTGATTGAGACGTGTTAAAAATTTCATCTTGTTATTTACAGGCCCTGCTTGAGCTTGAGATGAACAGTGACCTGAAGGCTCAGCTTCGTGAACTGTACATTTCAGGTGCTAAGGTGAGAAAGATGCAAGTTAATGTTTTAAGCTATTCTTTTCAACCATAAGTTGACTTGACAACTTGATTGTATCGCTAGCTTCAAGTAGACCTCACTGGTAGACAACAAACTTTGGAGAACTACTCTAGAATTTACTTTTATTATATATGTTTTACGTACCTGTTTAAACAAAAGAAGGGTTTGTGTATGTGTCACAACTGAAGCAGACCCTGTGGGCACTCCCTAATTTTTGAAATAGCAAGGTGGTACTACTGTTATCAAGCTATTTAATGTCCAGTGTATGTTCATAAATCAAGGATAGGTTGTACAGTGATACAGCTTGGGCAGAATTCAGTAGATAGGGTCTGCCCAACCTATGAAGTCCTGCCATTCCCAATGGCAATACCTACTAATTACGGTAAACCTCCGGTTAGTTCGAACAAAATTAAATAAATATTGACGAACCTGTTCGAATTATTCGAAATTATGATTCAGAAAATATGCGTGAGTTCGAACTATTCGAGACAATATCGGCGAAAATCTCGGCAGAGTAAAATCATTAGACACAAACACATCCATCGTAAATCTGATACGTAACAACGGCGGCCTGAACAATGGCACATTTATAAGTAAGTGAAATGATAGTTTTTCATTTAATTCAATATTAATTGATCGTTAAACGTTCTTCATTTCGCAATAATTATGATGGTTTTTGCGCGAAGCCGCTCGCGGTTCGGGCAATGCGTAGCTACAGTAGGCCCCAAAACAGTACAGTACACGTTTCATTTGTGACACAAAAGTTAAACATTTGTACGGTATAATCTTTGCATGATTATATTTTTTATCTGAATGAGAAACTATCGCTTTATTATTGTAATAAATGGTCTCTTAAATACATCAAAAACAGTCTTCATAACCTGTTGCATTTACGAAACCACTACTGTAAAAATAGGCGATATGTGTTGGTAAAATTAGGTCAGAACATCAACATGTCTGCTTTTAAATATGCCCAGTCGTATTATCTACAAAACATAGTTGATACCTGCAAAATTATCCATCACTAATTGGGACACCTGTCGATTGTTTTGACTGGATATGAATGCTCTTCACGTCTCTCAGCACGATCGGGCGGCCGATCCTTTCAACTTTACCGCAACTGACACCTTGCGTGGCCTGCTTACCTAGCGTGAGGTCGCAGGTTTTCAGGTAATACCTTGATTGGCAATACTTAAGAGATTGTCCAGTCACAATTAAATAATCATAATGCTAAGTTAACACTAGTTATATGTGAAAATACACGGACGATTTCTTAGTTTGCCATACACAGCGCGAATACAAATATCGCATGTTATTTATACATTGTCGCGGCCTAAATTTTGCAATCAGCTGTCTCGTGCGTGGTGTATTTTGCAATGTAACAAAAACTGAATTAAAGCTAAAATATGTGGCAACTATTTTTTTTCACAGACACATTCTAATGATCACGCATACAATCTTATAACCTAAACCTGCTTGTTGATCAAATTTAAATCTTGGCATTTTTTCTGGGCCGGGTCGTCACGATCTTTCAATTGAGTTTGCCGATAAAAAAAACCTTACTTTACGTTCTTCATTTAACAAGTTCGAACTATCTGAAATGGTGTCAGTTATAAACAGTCAGAGTTCGAACTATTACTGGCTAAAAAATTACTGTTTTTCTAGAAAAAAATGTGTGTTCGAACTATCCTCGTGTTCGAATTAATCGGAGGTTTACCGTAGTTCTACAAAAACAGATTGGGGATGCGGTAGTCTATCTAGACCTCACCCATTGCAAGGTTGTAATAAAAAAGCTGTTTGCTTCTATCTACTGAGTTGAATGTCTCTTCTAACTCTTTTCTTCAATACAACATTTTTAACCCCAAGAACATGAAATCTGAAACCTTAACAGTTGTCCTTTTATCACTTGCTTATTAATATTTTACAAAATAAAAGGTATTGTCTAAATACTATGGCTATTCTTTTGTAGGAAATTGATGTTGCTGGCAAGAAAGCTATCATCATCTTCGTACCAGTTCCACAGCTGAGACAATACCAGAAAATCCAGACTCGTTTGGTCAGGGAACTGGAAAAGAAATTCAGTGGAAAGCATGTTGTATTTATTGCACAGGTATGATCACATTGTTTGAATTGTGGAGTTGCAGCTTGAAATCTAATTAAGCATTCAGTTTATAATGGGGATAAAATGCATAGTTTTGCTGCTTATGAACTAATAGCATATGACCACTAGGGTGTCTGCAGAGCAACACCAAATGTAAAACTTCATTGCAGAGGTGTAAACAATTTTAAACGAACATTAATGTTAGGTTTTTGTTTAATCACTAGCCCAAGGCTAATAGGCACCAAAAATCCACTAGCCAGAACTAAAAATTTGATAGTCAAACAAATATGGGAAAATAATTGGAAAATTAAAGATGACGTAAGCAACATACTAAGAATGGCTCTGTACAATATCTTGTTTTAAATGATTTGCATAAGTTTCCATCTGGAAAAAGTCTCCTGAAAGTCGGTTTGTATTATGGATCCAGTATTAGAAAGCATCATAACAAATATGGCCACCAGCATGGCTTACATTTGTTGCAGAATTTTTATTGATAGATGGACTACAGTTCTAGGCTATCATTCTTATATCAAAGGTTTGGTAACGAAGACCGCTTTAATATTTGGTGGTTTGTGTAAACCTAAGTAATCTATGTTATAAACATGACCTACATGTGAAAAGCTAGGATCAGATGATAATGGCATTACTCGCTATGATAACAGGTGGTCTTACCTGATCAATTTGGCACACATGACTCCATATTAATCTAATTTATACTTAGGTAAGGTTATCGGGAAGAATTTTATGGTTTGTAGTGTTTTAATCAACCCCATGTATAGCATTGAGTCTTAGATGTTTCTCTATCTGCTGAAATGTCATGGGCAGGTCACTAGGTTGGGCCAGTAAGTGTGGCTGTAATTTTCACTAGCCCAAGCTGAAAAATTTGCTAGCCCAGGCTTCAGGCTTGTTGAGTTTACACCCTTGCATTTAGTAGAGATAAGACATGCACGCTAATTGAAATTTAAATGCTCTATATACAGACAGGATTATTAGGAAATGCATTTTCAGTCCAAATGGGAAGAATTATTGTTTATTAATGTTCTGTCAATCAGTTCAAAGTAGAATTGCATTTTGTGTCTCGATTGGATATGGACCACAAAAAATTGGTTGTTCAGCCCCGATATCATTGATATGAAATTCGTGATTAAGCATTTGGCAGTGTAAATATTGTTAATGTAAATAAATGCAATTTTATTTAGTTGTAAATAATTTCATTGAAAAGAATGCATCAAAATATTCATTTATAATATACTGATTGCTTTAACAGAGGAGAATTCTCCCTAAACCAACAAGGAAAACAAGAAGGAAGAACAAGCAGAAGCGTCCCAGATCGTAAGTACAGTTCTATTTCATGACAAAACTACGTATTTAATATGTTTCCTGTAAACAGTATGAATTAAGTCCTAATTCAGAGTTCAGTATTACAATGAATATATATTGAAATGCAGTTAATTTAAAGTCGTTTTCTCCATTTCAAAATTTAAATACAGTAAACTCCAATATTTTGTAAAACCGTTTATTTTGAAGTAAGAAAAAGCCTATTTTTGTTTTGTTTTTTAAATTTCAAACACTTGAATTTTTCTTCTGCAGTCGTACTCTTACATCAGTACACGACAGCATCTTGGATGATCTGACCTTCCCCGCTGAAATTGTTGGCAAGAGAATCCGCATCAAGTTGGATGGATCCAGGCTGATCAAAGTCCACCTCGATAAAACTCAGCAGACAAACATTGAGCACAAGGTGAGCAGGATAATGCAGAAAATACATAAATAATGCAGTTGATAGTCCATGAAAATTCTTTACAGCCTGGTATTGCTTGGCTTCTGTTTAATTAGGCCTAAAAAAAAAAGTTGTGTGTTTCTGGTTTCAGCTCCTCAAAAAGTTAGGGTCGGTAGGTAGGAAATTTTTTTTTTTTATTAAATATTTTTAAGCAGATTTTATGCTTTGAATTACATTATACTTTTAATACTGGAGTAGAAGATGTTTAAGTTGTAGGGCTATTTAATATGTGTTAACTGTAGACTTTTACCATCTGAACACTTGTAATTACACAGATTTAATGTTCCACTGAGGAGAGTAGCTTGCCAGAGTACAAAATATGTTGATGTCAATAATATTGCTATTTTATATTAAAACAGAAAATGGTTGTTTTCCAATAAACAGTTTTGAACCACTATTGGCTTTATAGTCGTTTTGAATATTCTGCTAAAAAAACAACTAAAAACGGTGATTTCAATTTCAGAATCTATTAAGAATTGAAAACTGAAAAAATGTACTTTGCACTACAGAGTTTACCAAAGTCAAATCCTTTCAAACTTATCTGACTTTTCTAAGGACATTTTTCCTTTTGCTATGCATCTCACTGCCTTCCCCGCTCCCTCATGGTAGTGGCGGAAGACGTCCTCAATAAGCATGTCGTTAGGAATGACTGCCATCAATGCTTTTTCTGAAGAATGACAACATTTATTTATTGTTATTGCGATCAGCGTTGGTGCCTTACAGTTAGCGGTCGCCTTGTTGCATCATATGAGAAACCCCAAATTCTGGGTCTTTCTAATGCTTGGGCGATCTCGTTGTGTAGGCAAACGTTTTGACGATAATGCTCGGTGACTCGAATAAAATCTTAAACGTTCATCGGGTCACGGAAAACCGAGAAAATTTCTGAAGAATGTCTAAAAACTTTTGGGTCGGCGTTGATTTATTGGGGTCGGTCGGGAAACCGGAAACACACAACTTTTTTTTTTAGGCCTTACCAGTATTAGTTTCAAACCCTGTTGCTCGTACAGCAATTGTCGAAAGGCTAGTTGCGAAACTATTTTAGTATTAGTTTTATTTTGATATAAGACCTCTTCCAACTTGAACTGCAAGGTGACGGTTTTGATAGCCTAGTTGAGATGAGAGTATGTTTTTGACTAGCAGTGGGATGATGATCGAAAGTTATTAAAAAAATAACTGATTATCATTATCAATATGGATTTTGAAAAGGCAATTAATCTGAAATTTCTGTAAGTGTTTGAAAATCTTCAGTTTCACATATTTTTGTAATGTTTCAAACTCGATCAATTTAGAGTTTCCAATTATTTATCCTGAACATGAAGTATGTTTTCTCCCCGTCCATCTGTCTCTATGTCAGCTCGTCCTCTGTCGGCCCTTCCACTCAGTTTTCCGCACTTTTCTCAGCCATGCTTCAAGAGGGGGGTTGTAGGGGACATGCATTTCTTTCTTGTTTAGGTTACATTGACATCAAACTCGAGGGACAGAGCCTCTAATTTATAATGAAAAGGAAATGATGAGAGCTATTTTTAACCAGGAACAACAAACATGTCTGGCTATTTTACGCTATTCTGAACCTTTTCATGATGAAATATTCAGATATTATGATATTCAGATAAAAGTAGTCTAAAAAAATAACTGATTATCAATAAGGATTTTGAAAAGGCAATTAATCTGAAACTTCTGGAAGTGTTTGAAAATCTTCAGTTTCGCATATTTTTGTAATGTTACAAACTCTTAACTCTGTCGATTAGAGTTTCCAATTATTTATCCTGAACATGAAGTATGTTTTCTCCCTGTCCATCTGTCTCTGGTCAGCTCGTCCTCTGTCAGCCCTTCCACTCAGTTTTCCTGCACTTTTCTCAGTCATGCTTCAAGAGGGGCTGTAGGGGACATGTATTGCTTTCTTGTTTAGGTTACGTGTATACACATAGACATCAAACTCGAGGGACAGAGCCTCTAATTTATAATGAAAAGGAAATGATGAGAGCTATTTTTAACCAGGAACAACAAACATGTCTGGCTATTTTACGCTATTCTGAACCTTTTCATGATGATATATTCAGATATTGTCCCATGCCTTCCATTCCCATTTTTGCCTTTATAGCACCCAAGTACAAAGAAACTTCACTTTTTTGTGAAAAAAAGGGGGATGGGGGCAAAGAGAAGTTCTGGCAATTCTGATGAATTTCAGACAGTTTGATTAATAACAGTTCAATGAGAAGTACAACAAAGAATGCATAAACAGTTGCTGTTAAATTGTGATTTGTTTATAATTTTCCAGTGAAAAAGCTTCTGTTTATGAAGAAGGAATTAAAAGACATGCAGTCATATAATTAATGTCTGGATCAGGATTTCAGAAATTCTTATTCAGCTATTTTTCCGAAAGTTATTGATGTCAATTTCTGATGTTGTAGAAATGAGTTCTTGTTTTCCTCAAACTGCCAGAAAATTAAATATTGACTTTTCAAGTGAAAAGTGAGATTCATAGCATGGCAGATAACCACTCTTTAGGTGATGCAAATTATACTTTAATGCAAGATAGTATAGAGCAATATATGGCATTTAATGGGTGCATATTGTTCCACCCTGCGATACTCTTGTTGAATTTAGCAAGTGCTATTCCTGTATAAGTCAAGTCCTCTCCAGAATTTGGGAGTTTGTTTTGGGGTGGCTAGACTGGTACCTTAATCATAGATCTAAGTGATTTTTTAAGCCCTAGGATAAGGTAGATTAATTACTGGAGCAGTCTTAATAACTGCTTGATCTGTTCTGTTTTGTAATTAAAGCATTATTTAGTACCATGTTGCAGATTTGGTATGAGAATTTGTATTGTTAATTTGCCTAATGTCAGTTGCTATTGAGATACTGACCTGAAAAGGGTGTGATGAGAGAATATTTTTCCAGGAATATTACTGTGTCTGGATAATTTACGCTATTCTGAACCTTTTCATGAAAAAAAAAGCAAGATTTGTTAAAACAATACAAACATAAATATGTATGTGTGAGGTTTTGATGACAGAATTTTGTAACCATTATTGAGGTGACCAGACTAGTTGCAAAAATGTCGCACATCATAAAATCCAGTCCTATATTGCATTACCATTCCTCTATGTTGATAGTAATGCTTCACTATGTCTTCCATCATTTTCTTAACTAATATCAGTGCAAAAAAGCAGGAGTTTTCTCTTGTATATCCAACCTCATAAGGAGAGTTCAAATGTAGGAAAATATGTAACATTTTTTCCCTATGTGTTTATTTGTTTAAAATTTTGTTTTGTTATTTTCAGATGGATACTTTCACAGCTGTGTACAAGAAACTGACTGGGAAGGACGTTACATTTGAGTTCCCAGAATATGTGCTTTAAGGCGGACTAAAAATAAAATTAAAAAAATGTGATACAAAAATTGTTTCTCATTGGTTTATTGACTAGGCTGACCCTAAGGGCCAAGTGAGTTTATACTGTGGTGTGGCATCTGTCCAGTGTCAACTTTTTAGGTCGCCTGAGACGAAGTCTCAAGTGACCTGTTCTAAACACCTTTCGTGTGTCGTGCATCCGTAAACAATTTGCATTTTCGACTTCTCTAAAACCACGGAACCAAATTTAATGAAATTTGGCAGGAAGGTTCTATGGGTAAAGGCAAAATTGTGAATTATATGGTCCCTACCCCCAGGAGTTTGATGGGCATGGCCAAAGGGGTCAAATTGACTAAAACTTCAAAAATCTTCTTCTCTTAGATATGGTGTAATCAAACACTCTTCACAGATAGAAGGGTCTTCACCAAACTTGTGTAAACTTGACTATAGTTTATATAGGGAAATCACATTTTTGACTATGATTTGTTTGATTTCTATTGGAATTCATTCCAACTTTGTTAACATTATCAGCATGGAATGACGGCTTAATGGTATGCACATGTTGGCCCTGTCTGATCCCTTGGCCTGATGGGTGAGGCCAAAAAGGGTCAATTAAATTAACCGAAGTATTTCAAATCTCTGGCAACTGTTATGGCCCAATGGGCCTCTTGTCTATTCATATGACTTCTCGCTGACTAAGACAGAGTCGTGATATTTGGCTGATAGTCTTCTTAGATATTGGAGGTCATGGAGAAAAACTCCTTAAAACCTCTAACTGGCTTAAAGCTTCTCGCTAACCAAGACTTTCAGAGTCTTATTTGGCACATACAAATGTATGTTCCCTCGATAAGGCCTAACAAAGTTTGCAAATAGAAATGACCGTAACCTGTATTTAAGGTCACAGCCTTTTAAATGACTTAAAGTCTGATATTTGGCTGGTATGTTCCTGGAATGGAGCTGTTCAAGTTTGGGTAAAGATGTTACCTTATCCCAAGGTCAAGGTCACAAGGGGTCATATTTGTTAAAACATTCAAATGACTTCTGTTTAACCAGAAGACTACCTAAGACTCATCATATTTGGCTGGTAGGTTCTAATGAAGCCTCACAAAGTTTGTGAAAAGATAAGATGCTGAACAATGTTCAAGCTCTCTGAAAGTCAAAAAATGAAGTTCTTTGATTAAATGACACTGGAGAGTCATCAAATGAGTGAATACCAGTAAGCGATGCAGACTAATTGGGCATCGTGGATCATCTGGCTATTGAGCAAGTCTGCTGGTCTGTCCACAGGACTACAACACTAGGCTAAATGCTAGCTGGTATGATTGAATGACAAATCAGGACTAGTCAAAAGATGTTTACCCCAGAGGCATGTATAATTTTTAGTAGTTTTCACACTGAAAGTCTTCACTAAATTGAAGTTTCTTATATTGTTTTCTATCAAGAGCTGTTATTAGTGAGCAGTGAAAGTTTAGTACAAGAAGATCTAAAGCATTGTGTTTAAAGGTCAGTGGTGGAAACCTATAATATAAAGAGAAACTGCTGTGATGATCAAATGAACTTTCAAGGTAACTGGTCTGGTCAATGTTGTGTTAAAAACATGACTTCAAAAAGCCAAGTAGCATAATTTCTAATATAGCGACTTCAAAAATGAATATTTTATTTATCTATTATTTGTGTACAATATAATTGGGGCCTAAATTTCTGATAAAGGTCTACCATTTTAGTTCCTGGGTGATATTAGTTATGGAAAGATTAACATAAAACTAACGAATGAAAATTCAATTATGACTGTCACATGAAGCTAAGTTAGTTAGAATGATACAAAGAATCAACTGACAAAAGGTCAAGGTTAAAATGGGTCTAAAGTAAAAAAAAAAAAAAAAAACTCGCGGCGCTCTCTTGCGATTGTATTGCAAATCCAAATGTTGACTGCATGAGATAAAGGCAAATTGCTTCTTGAATTCTTCAAGAATATAGTCTAGACAATATTACATTGATCTCGACTCTATTTCGGATTATTATCACTCAAGTCATTGTGATATTCTCAAGAAAATCTTAATCTCTCATATTGTTTAATTGGTCACCCGCAGGCGGAACATGCTTTGGCTCCTGTTAGAGTCGAGGGAATTCTTTCTCATTTGCAAACATTTTTTTACGTACATTAAAGAAGGAGAAAGGTACAATATTGCGATTTTCTTTTGTCCTTTCTCCATTTGAAATAAAACTATCGAAATCATAACGCAATAAAATGAATGTTTTTATTAGGCTTGCAATATATACATCCATCAAGAATTTCAAAAATCCAATATTGAAACTTTTTAAAATCATATTTCTTGCTGCCACCATTGTGACAGGTTTATTATTGATTGCATATTCAGAAGCAGCCGATTCGATTGGTGGGTCGGATTGTCTTCTTTAAGTCACAAAAATGGTTTGAGTATCGTTGTTCGTGTGTAACACTGCCAGTGTCATACCGATGTAGTTGGGGACACAAACACGGTATCGTCGGGGAGTTTTATACAGGTTCCATCAGACGTGTCCGTGTAGGCGACAGCCAAGTCAAAACAATACGAGTATTGCATCTGGAAGAAACGGAGTCATCACAGTAGTAGTAAAAGCAGACGGAAGTCATTTTCATTGAAACAGCAAATGTTAAAGCAGTTGCTCTTTTTCAGAATGGATATATTCGAAACAACACGAACATGATGAAACAAGGCGTCTGATCAAGGTCATTTTTCGTTTTGTCGCCGTGAAAAGGCATCGTTATCATTGAACGGCTTTATTAGGCCTATGGAGTTAGTCATTTGGCCGTGTACATTTTGTACGACGCTTTCATCGTATTTAAGGATATGATGCGGCATATTTATGTGACGACAAAACGAAAGCCAAAATGGTCCTGATCAACTAACATGCAACGAAATTAAAAGCAATGACACCTCGCGTGGATGGAACATGATTACATGTCATGTTACGACCTTTGAACTATGAACGGAAGGAAAGACGACTTGTCTACAAGAGCACCCATACGTAACTTTTACAGGTAAATTTACCTGTTGGCATTGGGACTCCTTTTAGGAAAAAGACTATAATCACTATCAAAACAAACTGCCCTACAGGTAAATTCAAAATGTTGGCGTTCAGAGATACACCCTTCAAGACAATATGAAGCGAAACAACGATTTTACGTGATAAAAACCACCGGGAGTTCGTTGGCAAAACGTCATTTTAGAACAATCACATAAGAAGTAACAACAAATGTTGTATTGTAAAATATGTCAGCGGATGTGATGAACTTACCAAATTCTGTATGACCTCTGGTCTGCGGATCTGTAGATGTCGGACCGTGTGGAAAATATCAACACGATTATACCAATCGATGCATTCCATCATGTTACATACAGCACAGTACAACCCGCATCGTTCAGCACCGTCCCTGAAACATCAAACGACCACTAAGTCCTTGGATCACAATACTTCCGTTATACTGGTATCTTGTGTCATTTCATTGAATAATTATTGGAATTGAAAATTTATTTATCAAAAAGAATCGCACGGCATTTACACTTAAATTTGACATTAATATAACACTAACTCCAACTAATCCGCACATAATGTCTTTACTTATTTGGTTTTATGATTTATCTACATTTGTATGTCCTTGATACCGACCTACATACGACGATGACTCGACCTTGACCTTTGTTCTCTTGCCATTTTTGCGTCTCCTGGTGGAGTGAGATGAGACTAGCACACGTCGGAGGGAGCTGGTCTTCCGCCTTCCACGTTGGCAAGTAAAACACCGCCACCTCGTTCACTTCGTTCTGAAATCATAAAACACGGAATGTTCTAACCTCAAGGAAAGGAGTATTACACTTAAACACTCGCGAGACAAGGAAAAATTCCTATGTTGTAAACGTAAATGTTTTCGGAGTAGTATGGTCTGTATTTCATATGGCTCTTTAAAGTGCATTGTCCCGATAATAAAACAGATTCATCAGTAGTATTATAACAAACAGCGAGGTTATATACAATTACGTGTAACATGCAGCAGGGTAAACATTGTAATTACATCACGTGTCAAGGTGAAGGTCTCCCTCTGTATGCCGTGTGGTCCTAATAGAACAGTTTCGCCATGTCTCACAGAGAAAGCTCCATAGGTCTGCTCCTGTTCTGTTTCGGGAAGAATAGACACGCCCTGTGTCAAATTAAACAATAATTCTAATCATTGATCAAATTGTATCATATTCCAGGCAAGGCATTTTGATTAAGATGCATCATACTAAAGACAAAACAATTGATTATACTCAGTTTTCCAACAATATTTTCAAATATTTATGCTAATCTTATTAATTTTTTTTTTTAATTTTGTGTTTATTTTTGTGGGCATGTATATCCGCATCTTCCTAATTCATCAGCTTTCGTAGTATTTTACCAGAACTGAAAGTATTTTTTTATTCTCTTGCTGACAGCTACAAAATATTGAATACGTCACGCCATTGTTCAGTTGATGCCTCTGCAGCTGACTGATATCTATCTCTTGTTTTACATAACATTGTATGTTATGGCACTCCTATCATGAAATAGAATATTTATAGAATAGTTATTATATTATAGTACCCGCAAACCTTACCGTTTCATCTAGTGGATGGTCAAGACAAACTATTACATTGCATTTCTGCTCATATATCATCTGCCAGAAGTTATCTTTTGAAGTAGACACTGGTATCTCTGTAACGATGTAGCCTGGTTTGCTGCCCAGGTTCTGTGACAGAAAATAAGAGGGGACATTATTCAGAGAGATCTCCAGACGTCTTCTATGTCTTTCTGTAATTGTAATACCTGATATATCATGCTATCAACTCGCTATACACTTTCTTGGTTCTATGTTATTATTACCCTCAAGTTAAATCACCAGAGTGATAGAGGGAACATGGTGATAGGCTGTGTTTTATATTGTCTAGGTTAGGGAAACTCAATGTGATGGAATTTCAAAATGTTTTGTATGACGTCGTCATAACATAGATAACGATGACGACAAATATTTTAAAATGTAATGAGCCCACAGAGAATCGAACAACCATGGCTTTTTAATGCCGGTAATGGACTCGATTCCAAACCTAAATAATTAGGATATATATTGATAACTCCTCACATTTGAAATTAATTCTTGCTGATTTTCTCCAGATACAAGACAAAAGGTTCCATTCCAAATAAACGAAAAAGAATTAAACTGAATTTCAAGTGCACTAATTTCCTGTAACTGTACATACTGGCATAGTGACTGCATTGATGTAATCCTCCTCGCTGTTTAACACCACTCTGTAATCATTGACTGTAAAGAGACGCGGTAATGTTATAGTAGTAATACTGTCTAAGGAGATCCGGTGACAATCAAGGGAGACAAAATGGTATAGTTACATTTTATCATATCATCTACATGTATTTATCATCTACATATATTTGATGTACTTATATAGAGAGAGGAAGATATTGAATGGTTTCCCGTTGAATATAGCCTATTTTACGAGTATGGCAGGATTTCAATATTTTTCACGAGTAAATCTCTGCATATCATATCATACTCATAGCATTCAATTTTCTTTTTACTTCATTTTATTCAAAAGAAAACATATTTATGTGTCGAAAGGTGGGAAACCGTAGATAAGAACTCAATATTCGCGGCCACCGGTGCAGAAAGCATAAGATGAGGCAAGCCACGGAAAGTACACTATACATAGGCTAATCATAGGTGCGAACATATACTATACTATAATTTAGATGTATACACACATTGTTTGTGCTGGAACAGTCCATAGTTTTCCGTAACATTCGATCTGACCAAAGTTTCGAATCGAATTCGTCAGTTAATAGCTCAGATTCTGAACAGAATGTTACGGTAAGCTATAGACTGTTCCAGCACAGATGAGGTATGAATATGTCTGGATTATAATAAAGCATATGATCGCAACCATGAAAAACCTATGTAATGAATGTTTTATACTCTTACTTAATTACATGAAAAAGAATTTCTTGAATTGATTGCATGGTTACTAAAGATCAAACATTTCATTTTATAGCCTATTGATTTCGTTTAATACATGGTTTTATCAACCTGAACAAAATCAACTTCGGAATTCATCCTCGGTCGATATCTTTTCGGGTTGAAAATGTATCGACCTTATCAAAAGGATATAATTGTACATCATCAAGTTGATCATTTATATTTTACGTGATACAATGTATACATGTATACTGCACTATATAGATGTAAATTGCTATCCATGTGAATGTCTTAGTACAATACCATTGTTGATGGTAAATAACACTGAGGATACTGTAGAATAATACTACATGTATTTTGAGGTCACACCTGGTAACACTGTGGTGCCGTTCTTGCTGGAGTTACATGCCTGGTGTCCAGCGGAGTATGCCTCGCCACCATATCTCGGTCGGAGACCCTGGAGTCTCTGTAGGAACCAAATATTATTACATTTTTACCAGTGAAATATAAAAAATTATTCATTCTATAAAAGTGATATTTTTCACTAGTAAAAAATATCATTTTTGCTGATTTGACCAATCAAATTAATGATGAGAAAATACCAAAATAATTGACCAATCAGAAAGCCCGACATATATCTCAGCACCTGGACAGGGGGAACTACATTTTTTGTTTACAAATTATCGCTGTAGGCCTAGTTAACATAATGGGTAGGTTTTTCGTTGATAAAAAATGTAATAAACAGAATATCTAACAGTGCCTCAGTAATACCAAATATATTTCACTCGTGTGGCTAATATTTAGATATTTTTCACTCGTGCTGCGCACTCGTGAAAAATATCAAAATATTAGCCCCACTCGTGAAATATATTTGGTATTACTGAAAACACTGTTAGGTATCCTCTATATATGTAAAATGTATTATTCAACGGGTTTAGTGTTTCGCTGTATTTAAATATTCAATAAAGATCTCTTGAAAATGGAAACCGCGAAGACTACTGGCTGGCGACCAATTCTCGCCACATTTTGCACGTTTTTCGTCATACACAAAAATATCGTAAGCAGATCCTCAACGTACCTCATTTGTTTGAAGTATATCCCTTGCCCTTTCATGTATAAAAATAAAAACAAATTCCATGCGCATGCGCCGACAGGGGAGCAGTTATTGTAGCCTGTGTTTAACACCTAGTTTCCGGTGTCACAGTACCAATTCTCGCCAACTTTTTAAAAAGCGTAAAAACAATCGAAAAAATCCGCATTTTGCTTTCAACATGATCAATATAAGTTACTTTGTATCTAAATGCTTCTTATTTTAATAATCTTGACAGATTGAACAACATTTTTTGTGATTTTAAACGGTTTGTATCGGAGTCTGATTGATCACGTTTGCAGAAGTTCCCGGAACCTGTCGGAATGCTACTTTCATTTTCATTTTATTTGTTAAACTTATACAAAATTGTATCCAGAACGTAATCAAATGGTTTTTGATTACATTTACTTACATTTCTGACATGAAATAAGGTCAAAGTCAAAAAGTCATGCAGTTATTCTAGTAGATTGTCGCTAAACCACGGACCTAAACGAGAGAAGCAGGTGCGTGCGGAACATCGTCACGTGCTGATTCAATTTACGCTGTCGAAGTGATCAGGAAGGCGAGCTTTACACGAGTTTGAAAGCAATCCATGTGCAAATTTTAGGTGAGTTTGTTATTTTGGAGATGTTAGTTTTTATTTTTGCCTTTTACAGCAATAGATGGTTTCAAGATATTAGCAAAAGCTCTAAAACTGGACAAAATATCAGAAATTTTTAAAATGTTAATTGAGGAAAACGGCGATTGTAGATTGGAAATTTTCATTAAAATTTCAACTCAAAACACAAACTAAAATAAACAATTAAAATAATTTACAAAAAAAAGAACACTGCATATTTACCTTTGTATTGAAGAAGTTTGGAGGGTTGGATCCTATATATTGGCCTTTATTTATTATGATGCAAGTGCTTATAACACGTATAAACTATAGTTTTTGATTTAAACATATTTTATTTGTCATTTACAATTTGTTACAAAGGGATTGGGCACAAGTTTTCCAACTTATATTAAGCCCTCTCCCGATACAATTTTACATTGAGAAAAAATTCACATGATGGTAGTTTTATTTACATATTTACAATCTAATTTTATAAGAAATAGAGAGAAAGAGAGAGAGAGACAGAAGGGGAGGGAGACGGAGAGAAAGGGGAAGAGAGGGGGAGTTGGAGGGGGGAAGGAAGAGAGAGACAGAAAGAGATTTTATAAGATATTGATACAAATAATCTTATATATATGGGATATACATGTATATCTAAATACTTCAAAAAGACAAATAGTTTTGTGGTAGACCTAAGCGGACTCTGGCAACAATCACTTTGGTACACAATTCGACTTTCCTTTCGTTCAAACTTGTCTAATGTCTATGATAATCCATGCCAGTGGTGTCTTCCTCCTTTTCTTTTCTGGTCCTTCATTTATAACATTTCACACACACCCGAATGTCACCTGAGTCCGCAAAGACAAAAATAGAATGTACATTAATTTCCAATTAAGATATTTTTAAAATCTATTTGTATTTTTAATAAATAGTTGGGTTGATTGGCATATAGTTACATTTTCTTGATGAGAAAGTTCATTTTTTCCGAATAGCAGAAGTTGCAGGTCTAGTGGGATGAAATAATTTAGATCACGAAACAGTTGCAAACGCTGAACAGAGTAATTTTTACATTCAAAAAAGAAATGATATGCATCTTCAACAGGGTGTCCACATTGGCAGTGTTTAAAATTAATCAAATTTGCATGAAATAAATCGTTGTTAAGAGTACTAGATCTGTTTCTTAATCTTGCATGCATAATGTTATGTTTTCTGTCACCAATTTGATAGTAGAAGGGAACTTTTGTGTCTGTAAAATTTTGAAGAGAATGTTTAAAGGCCGAGTACGTAACACTTTGTCGGATTTCGTTATCTAAATGACTCCATAGTTGGATAGTAGAGGGAAAGAAAGATGAATTAGTAAGATGTAAACGGTAATTTGGTAACGAGTAATTATTGGCATTTCTAAGGTTATATTGAGAATTTTCTGATACTAATGGTGGAAGAAGTGATGTTAGGTAATTTGGAGATAATTTATGTTTAATTTTATAAAAAAAGCTGCAATTTTCGCCTAGAGCGTCTAATAGCAAGAGGTTCTAAACCACTTTCAGAATATAATGACTGTATACTAGTGTAAGATGGTAATCCCGTAATCACACGTGCAGCTTCTAGTTGAAGTTTTTCTAGTTTATCTGAGTCACCGAGACTACACCCATCCCATACCTCACAACAATATTCTAATAATGGTATAATATACGAAGTATATATTCTATATAAAGTGTGGCGATTTAATATATATTTAAGTTTACGCAAAACACTTATCTGTTTCGATACCTTTTTACAAATACCATCAATATGACTGGTCCATTTACAATTTCCGTCCAATATAACTCCCAAGTGCCTATGATTTTCTACGAAGTTCACTATAGTTGCAATGCAATAATTTTCAGGAATTTCCGTTATCTCATATAATATCTGTATCCTGACCTTCAGTTACTAGTACCCATACATTCATTCAGTACAGCTTGACCCTTTTTATTCCTTTGGTTTTTGTCGCACCTTAAGCAGTTTTTAAACAATTCCATTTAATTTAAACGATAGAATAATTTGAAAAAATACAGCAAAGTTGAAAAAAGTGAAATGGGAACAAGGACATTCACAGGGGCATTCTGGTTGGCAATAAAGATAGGATATTATGTTCAGATTAAAGTGTATATTTATTTACGAAAAAAAATTGCACTGTCACATCTGACAAGTATTTCCCTTGCAATGAACTTTGAAATTTACTGGAAATGTGTGGAAAGTGTAATTATATATATATAAGTAACTTGGATCTAAGACAACCAGTTACACCTGACTGGGGTGTCCCTATGGTGTATGTGGCATTTGAGAAAATGTACATATGTATAAATTATGCGAATTAATAGACAACAGCTGGGTTAGCGACTTGTGTCACCCACCACAAGCATTTTGTCATGTACGTTAGTTGATTTGTGTAGATTAGAAATCAAAACCAGAAATGAAAAAAATATAAAATATAGATATGTAAGCAAAGCAATAATGTGTGTTATATGTACTATGTTGCAGATTATTCCTCTCCAGCATCAAGACATGGTGCACATTTGAAGATGAAAGTGTCATCCTCCAAGTCTGCCTGGCTGAGGCCAACACACTCTGGGTGGTACCAAATATCACATTGGCAGCACTGTACCCAGAGAGTTTCTTCATCCTCATTGTCCAAAGGGTCACTCAGCAAGCACACTTTACATTTGTAGACTTCTTTCTTATTGGTTTTTTGTTGCTTTCGCGGTCGTCTGACTTTTTTCTCATTCTCTTTTTGCTGTTTCTTTTCCTCTCTCTCTCTCTTTCTCTTAACTGTTGCCTCTTTCTTGTTTTTTTCTTCAGCTGCTTTTTCCTCCAGTTGCTGTAAAAAACTTCCACTCGTTATTACTCTTGACTCGGTGACAAGCTTTCTCCTGGCAACATACGGTTTAGCAGGTACAGGTTGAAAAAGATCAGCCATCGCTTGAGGTATAAGACCCTCTGTTACAAGTGGGTTACCCCCTAGAAAAGTTCCACACTCTTTACAGATAGAAGTGGAAGAGGAAGCTTGTGATGAAGTAGAGGACTTTTCAGACGATGACGGTGCCGAGGCAGAGGGCAGGACAGAGGTAGAGGGCGGTGCCGAGGTAGAGGGCAGGACAGAGGTAGAGGGCGGTGCCGAAGTAGAGGGCAGGACAGAGGTAGAGGGCGGTGCCGAAGTAGAGGGCATGACAGAGGTAGAGGGCGGTGCCGAAGTAGAGGGCAGGACAGAGGTAGAGGGCGGTGCCGAGGACGAGGACAGTGCTGATGTAGAAGACAGTGCTGAGGTAGAAGGTTGTGCTAAAGTAGAAGGCATTGCTGAGGTGGACAGTTCCAATGAAGAGGATTGCTGTGATAAGGGAGAGGGTATTGTAGGAGATGATTGTGCTAATGTGGTGCTATGAGATGGTGTAAGTTGCGTTTTATCTATTGCATCAGGGTTGAGTGGATAGATACCTGCTTTTCTAAAGGCCTGTTTCACATTTCCAGGTGAGCAGAACTGGTCAATGGCTTGTGACAGTACAGCAGGGAATCTGGCTTTGTTTAAAACTTGATGTTTATTGACAAATCCAAGGTTCATAGCAAGGGAGTTTAATTTAGATTTTAATGGACCATTAATTTGAACGTCTAAAGGTTGCAAAATTTGGGTGGTATGTGGAGGTAACCCTACCAGTTCAACACCATTCTCTCTTGCCAGTTTGATTACATCTACATTTATATGGGAGTCATGATTGTCCATGATAATGAGGACTGGACGCTCATTGCCACAATTAGGAATAAATAAATCCCTAAGCCATGTTTTGAAAAGCTCCGAGTCCATATAGCCGGTTTCTGAATATCCGAATAACCAATTTGGTGGAACACCATCCTTGTAGGAGGTGTGGGGAAGTGATTTTTCGAATATTAAAAAGGTAGGAAGGACTTTGCCATCAGCCGATATGCATAGGTGTGCTGTTATATGGCCTGTGTTTAGTATTTTCTTCTGGTAGCAATGTTGCCCCTTTACCCCAAAGACTTTCTGTTTGCTTTTTTCTTTTCCCGACCACCCTGTCTCGTCACAGTTGAAAATACACTGTGGCTTCCTTTGTAGGCCAAGTTTTTCAATGGTGTCGGAAAGAAGACCAAAGTATTGATTCATGACATTTTGGTTGGCCATCCTACTTCTCCCCCTGTCTTGGGCCTCGGATTCCCTCTCTGATAGTTCAGGGTGCCTTTTCAAAAATCCCCGGAACCACTTATCACTGGGCCCTTTCTCTATATTGAACCTGGTAGCCCTATCATCCCTTTTACATAGGACATTGATATACTGGCGTACCATTTGCCTATGCATAGGGAAACCTTGTCTGGACATGTAAACTAAATAGTTGGTCAGGGCAGTCTCTTCTTCTGATGTCAAAGTTGAATCCAACCCAGGTCTGAATTTCATATTTGTGCTCTTAACATGGTCATCTGAAATGCAAAATTGGTTCAAATCAATAATTTGAAATTTTTGAATTGGTTGAAGGTTTACTTATTTATGAAATAATCACTGATAAGGATTTCCTCAAATAATTAATAAATTGGAAAGCATACAGTTTGAATGAAACTTCCAATTGTCCAATAGGTCTTCAAGACCCTAGAAGTTTTTTTCTGGAAAAAGTCTTGAAAAAATCAAAAGCCATGAAAATCCCTTACAAACTTACAGCTTCTTGAAAACTTTTATTACCTAGTATTCAAAATCTGTATGACCATTACAGATGCAATATCATGTAAAATTTAGTTAAATTGTACACAATGACATTCAATAATTACATTTCAGTTTTTGTGATTAACTTGAATAAGCAATACCTAAAGTTTTCCTTGGAACATTAAACTCCCTTGAAGCAGCACTTATTGACATCTTCTTGTCATGCACTGTGGCAATGGCAATCCTCAGGGTGTCTGGTGTGTACCCTCTGGATACTTTAGAGTATCTCAACATTTTTCCTAAACAGTTTAAATATTAATGGAGTTTGACAAAACAAAATTAATTTGTGAAATTTTATCGAGGAATTAGAACAAACAATACAATATATGCAGGTGTTATAGAAAAAGAAATTTTAAATTTGAAAATCAAAGCAAATAGTTCATAATTTTAATTGCAAATGAAGTAAACAACAACAAAAATATTGATATAATTATGTGCAAGGTATATTTTACAACCTGTTGTACATTATTTCCCATTTAGCAGTGTGGAGACGTATAAAGGGGAATAACTCCCACAACTGTAAAATGGTCAATCGATAAATAATGATTTCTCCCCTGGATTGTCACGTGATATACCGCCATGTTGAAACGTCACAGAACGAGCGCGTTTTTGCAGAAATCTTTTACAACACCACGGACAATGTCTCCACTCATTTTGCATGAACCACATCATTATCGGGACACATGTTTCATTTGTGAAACTTATTTTAACGTTTCAAATGGACTTTTAGGAACAAGTGACAATTTCTGGACATAGTAGGCATAGTAAGGTAAAGTTTGTTTACATCGTTTGACGTTTGTTATTTTTAGTACGAGAAACCACGTGACCCCCCTGGTGATCAGCTGATTTCAAATGAGGTTCTTAAGGGTATTTACCTGATAATTTTCGTTCTGGACGATAAAACTTGGTAATATTTTGCTGGATAGACGATCGTGGTTTGCTTTCTTCTTGCGTTAGAAAAAATACGCGAAAAAGTAACGCGTTTTCATTTTGCACGTGAGTTGGCGAGAATTAGTACTTGGCGAGAATTGGTCGCCAGCCAGTAATATAATCTAACATGTGTCTGTTCCATGGACAGGGATATCTCAACCCTCGTGTAAGAGTTTGTCCAGTCCGCACTCGGCTGGCCAGCCAATCTCTTACACGAGGGTTGAGACATCCTTGTTTGCAGAACAGACCCATGTTTGATTATTTTTTCTCACATACTTGCAAGAAATGGTAAGCTTTTATGAAAGTTTTCATCGCGCAATCCGCAATGCTCCTTGATATGTGCGTAAAATAAATGAATGACGTCATCATTAAGACATGGTTACTCAACATAAAATGAAGATGTTACGTTATTTTGAGCAGCGTCATATAGCTGTCTTTACCTGGTATTCCTCCCGAATCGCCTGTGTATGTGTCCCATTGCCGTTGATTTTCCAGGTGTCGCGTAAGCTTTCGGCCTCCACCAACGACCCCGGACAGAGGAACATCTCCATCAGAACGGTGTGAAGAAACACGTACTGATCCTTGAGCAATATCATATCATTGAGACAAAAGGCATACATACAGATGTAGTTTCCAATATACAGTGTAGAACACTCTAGTTTCCAATTGTTTATCGTTAAAAGCTATCCTGCGATCAAATTGAACATATTGATTTTACTTCATTTTAACTTCATTTTTCAGTTACGGAACATTTTTTATCGCTCGCTTCCATCCAACAACAGTTATTATAACTATGGATTTATAACATGTTTTTTTCAATATTAACACTCATTTTATTATTCTTAACGTGGTCGCCAGGCAATGGATCTTATGGGAGTGCTAGTAAAACCATATTGGTTCTGTTAACTATACATACCAATGTCTGCACCATGCGAGGCCGACACCTCCTCATGTACTCCACAAACAGGTGGATGGTCACGTGACCTGTCTTGCGTCCCTGTTCACTCAAAGCATCGATGGCAATAAATGTTCCTGTGCGACCAACCCCAGCACTGCATGGAAAATATCAACATCATTATGAGATCGTTTTTGTTTTTAGGACGAATATTTTTTTCTTTATTTCTTTATTTTTTTATAATGTAAGGTCTTCTTGGTTGCCGGGTTTAGTGGATATTGAAATTTTAAGGTGACTGATTAGGCACGTATGAACTTTCAATCTTCTTAAATCCCTATCGTCAAGTTTTGGAATTGTTCTTGTATATTAAAATAATCGTGGTCAATGAAAACTACGTTAGTCAGTGTCGCTTATCATGAATTCCTTTAGGAAAAGGAAACATATCGTGTCGTCAAGACAAGGAAAATGCAGAATATCACGTAAATGACATAATCGTCCATACGCGATTCACCAACAATAATACAGGAACTCCCAAATCAACAAGGAGTCTTCCCAAGAAGGAAAGAAATAACGGAAGGTATGAGGTTACTGGGCGACAATTCCATGTTCTGTTCTTTGGATCTCTTTCGATTTAAACAAAGATCTACCTCACTACCTACCTGCAGTGTACTACCATAGGACCGGTCATGTCAGAATGTTGGCTGATCACACGGTCATGGAACAAAATCAACGGGAACACCTCCGGGACACCATGGTCTGGCCAAGCAGTGAACTGGAACTGGGTTACTTTCCTAGACTCTTTTGTCTGACAAATGCATATTGAAAGGATTTTATTGATATGTGGGTTTTTTTCTTCTTTTTACTTATCTATTCATTTTTAATATCAAGAAGTGTGTATTTGTTGTGTGTAAATGTATAAATGTGGTATTCAAACGAGCTACATGTACTTCATTTACATACCATATATGTTTAATACGTATAATCTGTATTATATTTATTGTTATGTGAACCAACCTGTATTAAGATATCACTAAATTCAACCGCCTGAAGTTGACGGATTCATAAGTAGCGATAGTGTCTTTCACACACTGACACAAACCATTCTTAGGTTACAAAAACGCATTTATCATGGTCATTGAGACGTACATTGCTGAACACCAAATAGAATGGGAGGTTTTACTGTTTTCTATGGAATAGTAGGCGGGCGAATATTACGTACGTTATTTAGAGATTGCAAAAGTGTAAGGCAAATATGAATTGTAAGATTGATATCTAAATACCCGAGATTCGGTAATGCAAAACGTCCGTAGCTTGTAGACAGGGAAGTGATACTCATTCTCCATTGTAATACTAAGACTACCGACGGACATTTTCTCATTTTCTCCTGGCCAGTACTGCACGCATTTAGTCTGCGAAACAAATAAATAAAATGAGTGACAAAAGAAACTCCACAAACACTGTTGAAAAAATATTTCATTTTCATTTAACGAATAGATATGTTCTGATTATTCATTATAATTCAGATTTTAAACGAAAAAATCGTAATACAATCGTGATTAGTCATTCGTACCTTTTTGTTTTCCTGTAGCTCTGTCAACATGACAATCTTCTCCGCGTGTTCCTGCCAAATCATTCTCCAGAAATCGTCTGAAGTGTGTTTCAGCGGTCCTGTAATGTTTTAATTGGTTAGTCAAAGAGCTGCTGTTAGATGCAGCTTTGCAAACTCCAACCCCATTGCAATGCCTTTTTAACTCGGTGCGCCACAATAACGCAATGTGGTAAGGAAGCGGAACACACCAATGGCCATGTAGAGTGGATCATTGATAATATATTCACATTGGTTAAAGACACTGACTCAATGGGCAATGTTATATAAGTTTAGTATCTGTCCACTTAGACACCGATGAACAGTTATGGTTGTATTAAGGAGATACACATACCGATATAGAGCCCAATGAGTATAACAAGATACAATTGGGATTTGATTAGCGATTCTATATATTAACTCTAAAGTGCACATATTTTTCTTTTTTACTTGTTTTAGTATTTCAAAACAAGGTAGATTATTCAAGTACAAAAAAAAGTGAAAAAATGATACTTTACCCTGTGTTGCGATGTAAGTCTTCGGTTGTTCAAAACTCTATAAGGAGATAATGTCGTATACGGATAGCACAAAAGGCACACATCACAATCGTGACCCAGAATGCATTTAACTAGATTTATTATAAACTATTAATGTCTTATGATTAATGTGGAGCGCGATATAATATGTATGTGATAAGTGCAAAAATATATAGATACAAGCGTAAACTTAAAGGATAATCTACTAAAACGTAAAACACATTTAGTGGGAAAACATTTGAATGAGTGCAAAATGACTTTGGAGTATTGCAGATTTTGAATCCTATTGTATTTTCATTTCATTTGTGCCAGTCATTCAGAAAAATTTTACAAAAATATACCTAAAAACTGACGATATAATGACATGATTGTGTCTCCCTTGGCATTAATGTATTTCACTTTTTTTAAACCGACAGTAAGCTTATGCTTTCCTGGATTATATTCATTATCCACGAATTTTTCTTACATCGATGTAGCTGGCGTTGATGTAGTCATTCTCAACATCTCCATTGGTTGTCAAGGTTACTCTGGATTCATCGACTGGAATGACATAATGTATCGTAGTATTTACGGTTTTGTGTTTGTAGTTACACCAAGTTCGTTCGTCAAAAACGTTCAATGGTGATCGCCTAGATTTGTATTAGTCTCAGAAAGTAACCTTCGATATATTATGTTATACAGTAAAAAATATGGATAGGAAAACATTTAACCTCCAAGTTGAAGAGATACTAGAACAATGAAATAGTTAATATCAATCAACTGCTATTCTGTTCATAGTATGAAACGATAAAAGTGTTGTTATCATTATTCAGATTATTTTCTTAGAAAGCATAAAACTTTCTATCCTTACCCTCTGACATTGCTGACGAAAAGACACACAGTTGAGTTACTCACTATATGAAAATATAATATGGCACCATACTGAAATTCTGCCCATCTAGGGGGATGAAGGTCATTTAAATGGGGTCTTAACGAATGTAAAAAGGAATACAAATTCATCTTCTTATTCTAGCCATTTGGTAAATTTCGAAATTCCTTAGGTACAAAGAAAACATTTATAAGGTATTTTTATTCTAGATGTTAAAACTTCCACCGTTTACTGATTGGCTTAGGCATTTGTTGCATTTATAGCATTTTAATATGTATTAATACATACATTTGTACTTCATTTATAAAAAGGAATAAATAAATCAACTATTTAGTCGCAATTTTTATACATCTAATTTCCAGAAAGGCAACTTTTAATATACCCTAAAATCACAGCCATAATGTCAATATAAAAACAACAGTTATGATAGTATTTGCGTATGTACCCTCAAAATCACAGTCATACTGTCCATATCAAGATAACAGCATGACGTCATGACATGTAAATATCACATCAGAGAATATTAGATAAATTTAAAGTTGGACTCACATGTGGTAATGTTGGCATACCGGTTCTTTTTCGAGTTTTTCCTGTTTGTTCCTACATTGCATGGACTGATATCTGCGCCTGGTAGATTCTTAAATGGTATACAACAAAATAGGCACATTAATTTATGCAATTCACCTCGAATTGCATGATCTTGTGTATGAACACGTTTACATTTATTTATACTTCCGTGTTATTAATAGCAATGATGATGACTGTATTACTGTCCATCATTAACCCACGAGACTTTGCTTTTGTCGTTCGATTCGAGTCTCATGGGTTTCCAACGATATTTATTGCCACATGCGATGCAAAGTCTGAAGCATTTCACCTAAAAACAAAATGACGTCACCATTACTGATTATACTAGTAACAGCTTAAAATGAAGTGACATTACTTGATAATTTAGGGAGTTGAAATAAAAAGAAACCAATCATAATCTTACGAATTCCTTATATAATAAGAACGTTCTATCAGAAAGAAAACAAACAAACCTCGTGCAATATTCTGTGATATTAGCAATAGTTCTGCTTAGATATATATATTTGGAGATGCCATATACAACCTCAACTCGTTGTGTAGCCTCTATTGATACAAGTGCCTTTGTTTTCATAATGAGTGCATGATAACCAAAACGTGGAGTACCACCTCATAATAAATAAAATATATAAATTTGTGTCGGTGTTCATTCCGCTACTTCAAACCTCGGAATTACGACATATTCGAAGAAATGGCGAATATGGAATTAAACAGACCATGAAATCTTTGTTGAAAAGTGTCTTGTCCTTCATCATTGTTATGTGATCCTGGATATCTCTGACCGCGGTACTCTTCGCCTGACTCGGCGAGAAGGACGAGAGGTTACAGGGAACTAGAAGAGAGGCGTTCACGTCATAATCCTCCTTGTCGGTCGTGTCTCGAGTATCTATACAATAAATACAACAAAATAAAAATAATCAATATATTCATAGAGAGACGTTCAGGACATCACGATACCACAACTGATGTTTCTGTATTTAATAGCAGAATTCCAATGCTTGAAGTGTCAGAATAGCGAGTGGATGCTAGTGTTATGGATCACGAGTAATAACATAATAAGGATGTGTCGAAATAAAGGTTAAAATTATTGTTTTTGATTATTACCCGTAGGTAGTAAATGAAATACTTCGCACCAACATATAACATTAATATCAATGAGATAAAATATTCCTGAAAGACAGTGTATTGCTTTTATTTCATTTCAACAAATTTTATTGACAAAAATGATGGAATATAGTCAATTGGATTGAATAACAGGCTATGCCTATGTAAATTCTCTCCATAATGTAGATGGCAGGATAAATGGACAATGTAATTATGTGAAATTTAAAGATATCAATTATATATGTTAATTATTTTATATTTACCGGTATATTTGAAATGAAAAATTACAAGGAAAGAAAAAAGAAAGAACATAACATAT
Source organism: Pecten maximus (assembly GCF_902652985.1). NCBI lineage: Eukaryota > Metazoa > Mollusca > Bivalvia > Pectinida > Pectinidae > Pecten > Pecten maximus. The sequence continues at coordinate 22,623,630 of NC_047018.1, forward strand.
ATACATTATTATATGAATAAAGGGAGGCAACTCAGTGTTTAATTAAAAGGAATAACATAAATATTCATCCACACTTCACACACATTCAGGACACATTAAGATAATGATATTCATATTTCATATATACATAAATATACAAGGAAGTTTATTATGTACTGTAAGCCATAAAGTAAACACTGACCCAAAAGTCCATGTGCTTTTATGCACAGGGTAGTGTTACCAATAGCTGGTACCAATATATAAATATGATAGTTTGCATATATGTATTTACACTGTGAGAACAAGACAAGACAGACTGTATTGCTTTTATAGTGCTTTGATTACATAGTGAATCAAATGATTCACGTGGAATGATGGTGAAACATCATCTACATCAGCATGTATATATTGTATCTCACCATCTATCTGTGTACTCTTTATGTCACCATTGCTTCCATATGCCTTTGCTGCCGCTGCAATATCAGGCAGGGGCAGTCCGTTAAATGTTTTGAAACTATCGCCTTTCTCGAAGTCCTGGTTTCTCTTCTGGCGTACTCTCCGTCTAATCAAATAGAAATCGTTCAGTTCAGGTGATTGCAGTTGGCACGATACGCATGTGACAAAGGACATGTCTAAGTACAAATGATTCTTATTGTTATTGCGACTTACACTTTGTACTAAAAAAATTTATAGAACGGCATGCAACTTCCTGTTTAGAGAAGTATTAAATAAATGCAATGTGAGTCTTTTTTTAAATTTTAGAGACCTGAAAATGACCTGACGTCTTAACTTGGAAACGACCCTGCTACATGATCAAGAATATCTTTACTACTACACAGAAACATCTTTAAGAATATTTTTATGTCCGACTCTAAAATCCCACTTCATGGGTTTATTTTCTCCATTCGACAATAAAATAATACACAAATGTAGAAGTTAAAATTGTACTACAAATGTACATGTTGTCTCAATAAGATCGCAATCATTGATCAAATACTTGGCTTGGGCCGGGAATATTTTATGTATATTACAGTGATTTCAAGGAATATAAGATTTATACAAACCTATATATGTATACTGTGGCGATGAGGGTAGTTATAAAGAGAAAAGCAACGACAATCCCAACTAAAACGACAAGATTATTCTTGGAGCAAGTAAATCCTTTACAGACCGGGGTCTTTTTACGATTGGGGTCTGTTAGGTCCACATCTTCAAACAACTGTGTAGATTTTGTGACGTCATCTGAAATGTTAACAGTGTTGCTAGGTTGCGACGCACTCCCTGTAAAGTACACACTCAAACTTTCACTATCTATTTCTCGAGTTGTAACTGGGATATCTGTGACTGTTTCTGTCAAATGCATATCAGAACTGACATTATCCAATTCTCGAGTTGTTGTTGGTGAGTCATTCTGAGATTCCTCTGTTCCGTCTCCCGACCAGTCGGAATATGTATTTGTTTGGGAAATGGTACTTTCCGTTATTGGAGAAGAAAATATTTGGGTTGTACCTGTAGCTGTATCCGTATCGCCTGTTGTGTTCTCAGAGACAGATGGACTAGATGTTTCTTCACCAGCTGTTTCTGTGATATTACTCACACTCTCGGTGTTCACCGTGATCTCCTCTGTTGTTGAATATTGATGACCCCAGATCAAACTGGTCGAATCAGTCACTTTGCTAATTCCCTTGGTTTGGACATCTGATGTACTATCGGTTGGTAAGATGCTGAAGGTACGAGTAGTGCTAGTAGAATACATTTGGGCATTTCCAGATGTAACAGATGAAAGTGTTGTTGAAAATGAACTAATATTAAGTCTACTTTCAGCAGATGGTGTAGTGCTTTCTTCCAGGCCTGGAAATTGCAACTCACCCGAGGTTCCTTTGGCTGCAACCTGTGTTACTCCAGGCGTCTGTTTCGTTTGCCCAACTGCAGTAGATTCGCTTGCTCTATCTGTAGTAACTACATCTGGTGTACTATTTGAAGGCATAGTCGATGCCATATTTGTGTCCGTTGTCGTTGTTGTGGTGTTATCATCAACTGTTTCAGCACGTGGCAGTGAGTTCATAGTCGTGTTATTTGTTGTTAGCTTTGTTGTCAGTATCATTATCGGTGCCTTTATTGTTGTTTGAGTTGGTAGTGTCTGTGGTGTTGTTGCCTTCGTTGATGTTGGAGGTGGTAGTGTCTGTGGTGGTGTTGCCTTCGTTGATGTTGGAGGTGGTAGTGTCTGTGGTGGTGTTGCCTTCGTTGTTGTTGGAGGTGGTAGTGTCTGTGGTGTTGTTGCCTTCGTCGTTGTTGTTGTTGTAGCCGTTGCTGAAAAATACAGTTACACAATTCACGATAGCAAACCTTCTATTAAGTAAGATCATTATCAGTTTCACACTGACGTAGGTAAAGTACACTTGCATTCCGTTAATAATTGTTCATTCAATTAATTTAAACTTAAATGTCTTTTGCTTAAAAGTTCTAATCCCACCTGATGTATCTTCATTTGATGGAGTTTAATTTAAAGCAAACAATTCAAAGCAGCACAATAACTTAATTGAATTGATTCCATTAATAGCATTATAAGGAAATATTATTTTAAAGTTTGCAAATGATATAAGTACATATGTATGTATGATAATGAATGTCCTTTCGATTCCGGTATGTTGATTTTCATTTCAAAATATAATGCATATAGTATCTTCAGACAATTTTCAAATATTACATCATATAAATTCTTAACACGTTAATGTAGAAAGACTTTTTATTTTCTACCTATATTACAGAGATATCCATTCCATCCTTTTGCACATGTGCCCGGGCAATTTCCTGTTATAGAATCACACGCGTCTCCTGCTGCACATTCACCACAGTTGTTTTCGCATGCTGCTCCCCAGCGACCGGACACACAGCCTAAGGCAATACATTACAAACGATACTAGTACTTTAACTGACATTTTCCACACTTCCTATCGCTCTGCTCGACTGACGTGCCATACAAACAAAGTGATAAAAACCTGGTTGAATGGACTCTTCTAAATAAATTCTGAATTACTTTTTTTACCAATATTTTAGTATGTTGCAATCAAGTAAGACATATACCAGGAATTTTGAAATTTATTAAAATGTGAAACTTTGAAAGCAGCAATGATGAACTTATTAGCCTTCAAATAATTGCATATGACACACAAATAAGTTTGAACAATAAAATAGTACATAGAAGTAATAGCCTTTGTCTCTAAAACATTAGAATTACTTGCGATTTCTATTTTTGGTCTGTAGGACATATCCGAGTTTCGTAAGTTTCAAACTAGATGGAGATAAGGTAGTACAAGAATCTATTTGGACAGGCAAAACTCTATTTAGTTCAACTCCTTTGCTTACCGTATACTTCCACTTCACAAAAGCGCAGCTCTGTCGGTCTTATGACGTAGACACTTCGTATGGCTTTGCTGACACAATATGTGGCAGTGTCTAAGGCGCCGTCCGAGGGTATATCATCGTAATTTGTGAAGCAATCTTTCTTTTTCGACGCAGACGTAGTATTAGACAATCGAATGTGGATGTTTTTCATCATTTGTAGATCTGAATTAGAATCTGATCCAAAGAGAAAAAAGTTATTGAGAGATTTCTTATGCATTATTCATGTTTTGTTTTATATATAAACAAATACAAACAAACGAGAGAATAGCGACACGTGAGCAAAATCCGGTTTTTTTTATTTTATATTTTTTCATTTGAAAACAAGGTAAATTATGAACAACCTTTAATAAATAATTGGTAGTCTTATAACAATTTGATACCTCACGCGTCTAATGCTCTAATTAAACCCGTTATATAAATTTCCTATTACATCGACATTAATACAAGATCGTCTTTCAATATAGAACTTTAGGCATGTCAACAATATCGAGGATACACGTTGTATTATCACAGCGGGGCATCACTTAATTGCTGTATTACATATACATGTTAATATTTTATGTTGCTTAAACTAAATCTATATTTCTCTTGTTCATCCTCTAAACGTCTGTTAACTCATCTTTGAATAATAACATTTTCCCGGTCAGGAACATTTCAGGATGTAGAACGGTAACTCGAGCTTCTGTAATGTCGTTTATCGCTTACCGGAGATAGTCAATATATACATCACGTTATTGTTCTCATAAATACACGTGTAAAGAATGCATGAAAAGCCTAAAGCAAAACAAACAAGGGTGTACATATTAAAATAATTGATCAAAGCAATACATTCAAATGCCAAAACCTGTTTAAACTCAATATCATCAGGTAGAAATAATCATTTAGTGAGTCTATCTACAAGAAAAATAACTTGGTACTAGTTGTTTCTGACAACAACTACGACTGCAGTGTTGTATGGAGATTTACCTGTGCCACTGTGCCTTATGATGACGCGATGCACGTTATGGAGGCCACGTAGGTCGATCCATACCCGGGCATTTTTGCGGGGCTGCCTCGTGTACTGTATACAAGTCGCCGTGTCTCCATCTGCTGCCTGACCTACTTTAGGAATTTTGTTGGAACGTGGTAGTATCATCAGCTTCTCTGAAAAAAAAACCCCAATTACAACAACATAGGTTAAACTATTTGAATTTGCAAGAGCAAATTCCTTCAAATTTTATTACCACATATAATCGGCCTACAATCCAGTGAATAACATTGACATATCATACCATGGAACGTCTATCATTGGTTACGCATATCATCAATGGATTGTGACGTCATAATAAGTGAAGTGAAAATGGCGCAACAAAATTTGATTTTGTCTTCATATTTTGACTTGAAAACTTGTTAAAAACCTGGTAAAAGTATCTTTAATGTGGTTTCCTTTCATACGGGATATTATGATACGAGCCTGAGAATTTATTTATTTACTTTTTTTTCAACTTTTACTCGTTTTAGATCGTATATAAATTTTTGATCCATAACAATAAATGATATACATCAGTAATTTAATGCTCAAAGTTCAATCTAGTTTCAATACAATGGCAATTTCCTTGTGCAACTCTCCTCTCCAAAAATTGTTTGAGAAGCGGGTTTTGTTCCATAGCTAAAAACACTCAATTGACACGTTTATACTTTAAATTGTGTGAATACAACACACAAAAATCCCACTCAACATTACAAAGCAATCAAAGGAAGACTTGATACGTTATTTCATTATAATGGAGTGACAACAAACATTTTTTTTATCGAAACGATTAATTAAGAAACTATTCGGTCTTAGTTTGTCCAAAGGCCGACAGACACTTAGGTGTCCAAACAAAATTTCATCAACAGACCATAACCGTATTATACTTTCAATAATTTTTAACATTGAAACTGAAAACACATAGATTTTCCCATAATAATGGTTTAAAAATAGTAAATCCAAGCGTGTGAATATTGAGCTGTAAAAATGATATCCGGGGTGTCGTCGTTGAAGTAGAAGCACCTAACCCTTCTAGAATGTCTAGTCTGATTTCCTCTGGTTCTCAATAATTTTAACTTGGTACTCACAAACAAGAACAAAAAACCAAAGAAATGTAAATAAAGCCGGAGATGTACAACACGACAGCAAAATACAAATAAAACAAAAAAATACATTAAGTGGACAATTATATTATGATCAGGTGTTTTGGAGGAGTATATTTCTTCTTCTGATTTGACAACAGCTGACATACAAATAAAGATTATTCGCGGTAACGTAAGGCTATCGCTTTACGGTGTATTTGCATGGTTTAATTATTATATAAGCGTGGTGTGATATGCAGTTAATTTACACCAGCCTTACCGTTCGCCCTTTACAGTGACCAATTGTGGCAGGTACATCTATTTGCTTATATACGATTATAGCATGCCATACACTTACCAAATTTCATTGTGTCCACTTCTGAAAATAAAACAGACAATTTAATTGTTAAAGTTAATTGTTAAAGGTTAATTGGGAAACACCACAAACAGATGAATACCTTACACTGGAATCATATCACGTTCATTAATGACATCTTCATGTAATCAATATTCGACAGTATCATTTATTACTATTTAAGCTGTTTTGGGAAAAGTATTATCAATATTTAAGCTCTTTTGGGGACAGTAGTATTAATAGAAAAATAATTTGTTTTGAGACAGTATCATCAATTGATATTTAAGCTGTTTCGGAGGCAGTATTACTGACTGCAATTAAAGCTGTTTTGGAGGCAGAATTATTAATTACTATATAAGCTGTTTTTGGGACTGTACCATTAATAAATGTTTAATTATTTTAGCGACAGTATTATCCATTACTATTTCAATTGTTGTGGGGACAGAATTATCAATTACTATTAAAGCTGTTTTGGGGATAGTTTTATTAATCAATTTTTAATTGTTTAGGGGACAGCATTATTCATTACTATTTTAATTGTTTTGAGGCAGAATTATTTATTTTATTTTAATTGTTTTCTGGACGGTATTATTCATCACTATTCTAATTGTTTGGGGAACAGTATTACTGATTCCTAGTTAAATTGTATTGGGGACAGCATTATTGATTCCTAGTTAAATTGTATCGGGGACAGCATTATTTATTACTATTTAAATTGTATCGGGGACAGCATTATTTATTACTATTTAAATTGTATTGGGGACAGCATTATTTATTACTATTTAAATTGTATTGGGGACAGCATTATTTATTACTATTTAAATTGTATTGTGGACAGCATTAATACATGTAATTACTTTTTAAGCTGTTTTGGGTGCAGCATTATTAATAATAATCTAAGTTGTTTTGGTGGTCAGTAATTAATTTTTGGGCATTTGTTACCATTATTCAAACAAGTATTACTTGGTTCTGGTGACTTATTTTAAACATTATGAACTAGCAATTTCAAATGATACCAACAAAATATTTTTTTGTTCGTTTGTTTGTTGTTGTTTTGTTGTTTTGTTGTTGTTGTTTTTTTGTTTTGTTTTTTCTGTGTTGTTTTTGTCTTTTTTTTTTTTTATATAAAACTATCAACAAAATTTTAACATGCCTTCGTCAATGTCACCATCCATTGATCGTTGAATTTCAAATACATCTAACACGTTACTCAAAATTGCGGTTGGATGCGCTCACAAGCTTCCCATAAAGGAACAAAATCTTTGAATACCAACTTATTAATAGGTAAGAATATTAACAAATATTATCGGTAGTGTTATGTCGAAAGAAGAAAATAACTAAATAGATAAACAAATATATATTACTTTTACCAATCCACGATAGTACCCTTTTGGTTGTACCATTTTATTTATACAATGGTATTACAAACGTGCTTCAATGTTTGTCAAAAATCATTGTTTTACATTCATTTTCAATACAGTGAGGTATGACTCCAGAAAATTCACAATTCACTATCTAATGAGTTATCGCCGAATAAAGCTTTCAACAAAATCAGAATATGTCATGTTATATATCTATCATATAATTTGTTAATTAGGCATACGAATACACATCGTACTTTCTTCCTTTGATGAGCAATATTGATTAAAATTATTATTAACTACAACGCTTAAAGTGTAAATCATTACTCACCCAATCCCTGGCTTGTGTTCAAACAGAAGAGGATAAAAACCAGACACAAACGACAAACAAACATTGTGATAAAAAATCCTTCCCTGGATCACTATATAACTATAACTGCATGACCGTGGTGTAATTATTCCTTGAGAAAGAACGCCTTTGTTAGTTCGTAACGTCCATTTAATATATTCCAGTTTTAGACATTTCCAAACTGTAAAATGGTTGATTGTTCTACAGTGTATTGAAACAAAGACAACGACTCGATGCCTTTATAAGGATATATACGATGTCAAGCAATAAAGGCCGGTCAAGGTTATGACCTTTGACCAGGGCGCACGGGAACACTAACCATCAGCAACGGAAGCTGGACAATTTACTACGCTTTTCACTTAAAATCACCACTTCTCAGTAGCGTGACCCTCAAATTTCTGTGAGGAGACGTAGTTATGTAGGTTTTTATATGTATTGATCCATTCTTGTTGTATATAAAGGTTATGTCAGCCTTGAAACACAGTAATTATTCATGGCCATAAAGAAGCTGGGTGTTTACATCACGTTAATTGAAAACCTTGACCCTATGAATTTAAGTGGTTAGCATCATCGAAAAGAGTAGCATGTCCTTTGCCCCTGTCCCGCTACTACACTTGCCAGTTAAAGTCCTGTAAGAGGCTTAAGAACTAGAGATCATCCACTTCCATCGGTCTGCCATGTTTGATGTTGTTCATGCCAGCGCTGAGATGCTCTCGATCCAAAATACATCTCTAAAGTTATTATAGTTATTATACATACAAGTAGGTATTAAGAGATAGCTGTGCGTTATGAGGAGAGGTCAAACATTTTCGGAGTCGGATGTCAGATATGTATTGATAGAAGATCACCTTAAACTAGACATTTTACAATGAAAATGTGAAGGAGCGTGCATATGTAGTTAGTTTGTTCCAGGCAAATATAATGTTATTGTGTGTAAATCAAATATTTTTTGTTAGACATAAATTAATTATTGTATAATTATCTGTCTTCCCTTCACTTTCCCACTTTAGTCTTCCTTTTCTAATTTGTCAATCGTAAAATTAATGTAAATGTCCATTGTTTGCGTCACATTGTTGTAATAATGTTTGGGGGAGAGGGCTTTCATAAGTTGTATAACTTCTGCCCAATCCCCGTGCTTATATTTGAAGCAATAAAAATATATCTAAACTGAACTAGACATTTTAACAAATATGTTAGCTCTCTCTCCTTGATTAAGTATAATGTTAATATCAATTTCAATTGTGCTGTTTATCCAATATGTGTATGGCCACAGTTCGAAACATAATAAAGCCCTGTATATAATCATTATAAAGATACATGTATGTCTTTACAGGGGCATGTAAGATGTTTCCCGGGGTGTCTTGTATACTAGAAGATAGCATAGTATACAAGACTTCCTCAGAAACATTGTAACATACACGTGTCTATAATCCGCCAAAGCTCAGAATGTATTTGGAATCAACAGGGGACCCCCTACCTACGATGTTTACATGTAGTTAACATACATTTTGTGTATGTTCGATACTTGTTTGCATGCCTGATGGTTCTATTGTTATCGCCCTAACTCTTCCTTGAGATTGAGACTTAATCGAGCTAACGTAGATTTGTATGGTGGGAGTCGTCGTGACCTAGATTTGTATGGTGGGAGTCGTCGTGACCTAGATTTGTATGGCGGGTGTCGTCGATGAAGAAAAGACGTTTACTTTTCCGGAACACCTGGTCTTATTCTCTTATTCTTTTTCAACGGTCACCTGGCGGCGCATCCATATTTTTCGTTCGCTTTATGCCGTCGTTTTTTTCGAATTTGAGTTTTGATTTTATTTCAATGTTGGTATTATCTATTGTTTACGTGTTGTTTACCGCTTGTTTGATAGATTTATTATGATGGATGGATTTGGTGCCTAAAATAAATAGGTTTAATTTTATTTATTTATTTATTTATTTGTTTATTTATTTATTTATTTATTTATTTATTTATTTTTATTTATTTATTCAACATTCATGAATCGTGTTACTATTGGAATTCGATTGATCAATTCAAAGTTATTCTATTTGTCCGGATACTACAATCCACCTTTCGTGCACCAGATGGAATGATTGCATACCAGGAAGATAACATCTGAGAGTTTGAGGATGTAAATTGTCCATGTGTCATTGTTTGTGTGACCAATCGGTACTGACCAGTCATCAGACTAACCTAATTTGTCACCGTCAGTCTAACGGAAACCTCTCGGGGCTTTCCGTCATCCTTAGAATGACGGGAGGGTCCGAGTTGCTTTCCGATTACTCACTCAGCGAGTCATCGCTCATTGCCGAAAGCCGATCCCCGTTATCATCTATTCATTATTAATTGATATGTCCATTTGTTTCTTTTGTATTGTTTAACGTCAACAACTATATATACAGTGTATAACCATTCAAGTCTTCCCCTCTGTGTGACGTGAGGGGGACGGGGTGGGGGTTAATTATTGTGCGAGTTCACCGTTTCGACTTTTCGCCCCGAAAAGACGAAAATTAAATTTCAGTTCTATGGTGGCTAATATCTGCAATTTCGTCTTTTCGCGTTGTTTCTTGCGCGAAACCCACCGGTTTTAGCCTTTTATTATGTAAAACTCGTGCTTTTTCGAGTAACTTTTGTCGCCTTTCGTCTTTTCGTATCTTCAAGCTGTTGTGATGAATGTAAAAACCTGCTGAACTTCGCCTTTTCGCCTTCTGAAATAAACCCGAGAATGCTATGTTCGGCGGGGTTTTGCGTTCTTTTTACATTAAAAAACAACATAATTTATGTGTGCATAAATATTCCTTTAATTATTATAATTCAGTACAATATGGTCGACTGATTGGTCACGTGGTTCCTGTTTTTACATGTTGGGCTCTTCCGGCTAGTGTTCTGGTCTGGTTTCCGGTTATTTGTATCAAGTCGATATTGTTGTGTTTAATCCTTGACCATCAAGTGACCCGTGTTGGTGTAAACACAGGAAAATGTTCAAGTGGATATCTCCATATCAACGTTCCTGTTTCCTTCTCACATCCACCATAAGTGTCTTGTTTTATTAATAGTTTCTGCGCCTTAGTTTTGTTTCTCCTCCATTTTGATGAAGAACGCATTTGAACGATGCTTTCATAAAATTCTCAGGAGCAAGGTCTACTACCAATATTGTAAAGAAATATTTTATGCTATAACTATTCATTAGTTCTTTAATATAAACTTTATTTTATTCATTCAATTCATACATATACAATACACAATCATTAGTTCTTTCAAACCATTATATAACTTTTTACGTTGTAATTTTTAAGAGGTGCTACCACTGACAATGTTTTGATTATGATTTTTTGTATGGTTCGCAAAAGTAATAAAAAGATATATATGTATTTTTCTCTAACATTCGTAATACCTAGTAACTAAAAAAATTAACGATACATCGTTGTTACTTAACGTAATTCATCTGCACTTACATGCATGTACGTCGTTTACGTTCAAGCTTGCATGTTAGAAATCCAACTGAACAATTACAATATTTTTCTGTTACTTTGAAAGATACAAGGTTATGAATCATAAAATTGGAAACGCGCGACAGTGTTAAACTAAAACTATACGTCTTTATCATCAAAATCGTCATCAGTCCCGCTAGGTTCTCACATCTGGACCCAACCAGATAACGAGACCTCACTATAGTGGAGAGAGATGATCAACTCTGCTAATGTCTCTTCTTGAGTTTGACTCAAATAACATACAGTTGTAAAACCTTTTGTAATCGAAACATATCTTAAGTTCAAATGTATTCGTTAGAAGACGTTTCTTATTTTTCCTATTAGAAACCCCCAAAATCAATCGACTTGCAAAGTATTTTAGTAGTTTTACAGATTACCTAGTTGTTTACTTTGCTCCATGCTTCATGATTTTTTTTAAACACCAGAATATGCTAAGACCTAAACTAACACAGCCTTATAGAGATCTGGAACAGGATACTGTACACTAGTTAATGGCGTATACTATATACAATGTATATTGTTTGGACATAATGGTCATTTCCGGGAAGGCACAAGAGAATAAAACCCAGTGCTCCAGTCCGGAGCATGTACATGTCCGGAACATGTACATGAATGTATGTTACGTCCAAGAGTCTATAGATGCATCTTCGAATTCAGATTCTTTATTTTGCCGAGAGCCTTACGGGTCATAGGCGAATCAATAATTACATGTACAAAGAATACAATTATTCACGTCTAATAAAGACACTGGCACACTTTCACACACTCACACACACACCAACATAAGTAAATAACTACGTAATCTTCGTTAGCCAATGCTTCTGATTGATATATCATTACGTTTCACTTACGTTACACTCCACGTGTGAAACGGGTACGTTACACTCCACGTGTGAAACGTAATCAGAAGTCTTGGCTGGCGAAGATGAAGTCTATGTGGCTGGTTGCTGTCATATATCTGACACTCATTAATAAAATATAAATTATTTATCTTTGTATTTTCATAGTCGAGGTAAACGATACTACACGACGGGGGATAACTCCATATGTTCACGATTAATGAAATAAATATATGCTTGTCTGTATTCGACTTGCATGTACACCCCTTCATACCATAGAAAGACTTTTAGGTATTGTTTCCATTTTTTTCATTAGCCTTTTATTAACATATTGTATGCAAACCCTAAAATACGTCGGTGAAGATCGCTGTAGATTTTTAAAATGTGGTATTAAAATGTATTTCAGTACTCGGGGATGTACACATATTGTCCGTGATGAAGCTTACACTTGATGATTTTCGTGGAAAATACAGTACTGTATTTTTTTAAATTGACAAATCAAAATGACAAATGTAGGAATTATTAAATAATATTCTTTTAAAAGGTTATGTTTATGCATTCAGAAATAATGTCTAACGTCTGCTTTCAAATAGTACGTACATGTATGTTAGACTGTACATGTACGTTACCAGAAAATTGTGTCGCGGAACCTACGTTTTTGTTACTGCACGACACGTAATTACCTCCCTTGTCGCAACATGGCCGCTTATCTCTAGTTTATCCTTGGAGAAGGTAGAGGAACAGGCAACGGCTGCCATCGTGGCATCGGTAAGATAGCTAAATGCGATGACATACAGAAAACAATAATCTTAATCGTAATAACAGCATGTGAAAACACGGTATTGGTTTGTCAACGGAACTTTAACAACATTTAGTCGATAGTTGTGCGAGGTTAACAGAGCCCCACTCGATTTGCACTCTTCTCATTCTAGAATTTATCTTCCAGTCACTCGATTTGTAACTCTTCTGCTTCTGGAAGATCTTCTACCTCTTCTGTCTCGAAGCTGGAAGATTTATCTTCCATGATGGTGGCGACCATATTTTAAGTGTGCGAGAGATGAGTTTCACTAGAGAAGGATATATATGACACATGCATGCATGTTTTGATGTGTTTGTGTCATAGTGTTTGAGAAAACTTTAAAACTTGTTTATTTTGGGTTATATTCTCCCGATTTACTCGATTTACATATAACGGAATTCGATCTTCTCAGAAGGCTTCTGAGAAGAGAGCAAATCGAGTGGGGCTGAGGTTAAGCATGACACTGTCCCCATAAAGTACGGCAGCATAAACTTTGATACTGCTGTATCACAAAAATATTCAGTGATATCAAATATAATAATGGAATGCTAAAAAAGAATATAATTTATTTATTGATGCAAAATAGCTGATATCAATAAATGACTGGTGTTACTTGATCAGTAATTAGAGAAATTTATCTCGAAGTTTACAGTAGCCAACAAACGTCTCGTGTAACCGAATCGTCTGCATCAATACACCTGGAATAAGTCTACACAGGTTAACCACACACGTACCTATATCTGGTTAACAGACACGCCTTGTTTGTATGTAATGAAAAACTATACTCGCTACAGAGAATGCATACTACAATAGTATAAGGGTCTTTAATTTAGAGTCAGATGACTGTTAAGGCCCTTGGGCCTCTTGTTTCACTAGTAGCTGTAATTTATAACCCTACTTAAACCAAGCCAATTAAGACCACCAGTGGGTGTAGCCTAATCTATAGTTCTGACCAGTGTGACGTCAGCATGAATGACCCTATAACATCAAATGCATTTATCTGTGTCTTGTCAGCCTTTATTTGTATAAAAAAAACCAATGTGGAAAAGCTCAAATTTGGCAGTTTATATGGTTTTACATGAATTTGAATAGCCGTTTTTTATCAGGAAATTTATCAATGCAACATTGTATTTTGATAATTTGAACAAAAACAAGCCTGGCACAACATAAACACTAATGCAAGACCCAACTCAATTGCATAGAAAGTGTAAAAGAATATATCCTCCCGTTGATTTTCAATAATCCAAAAGTACACTACAGTGATTATGGAAAGGGCATCAAACACCAGCATTATCATTGAATTGCTATTTGGGTTTTTACGTATTTAATACAGATATCTCAATTTATTCAATGATTAGACATATCTGTATTTTAAATAAAGATATCTATTTAAAATACAGATATCTTTAAATAGGTATCTGTATTTAATGGGAAATACAGATATCTCTATTAAGAATAAAGATTAATTTTATTTCCCAAAGAGATAAATTTATCATGAATCCAACCCAACCACCCACAACACATCGCCAGCGAGTCATACAACAATGTGATAAAACTATTAAAAAAAGGATACAATGACAGCATTTAGATAAAATAAAAATTTCATTAAAATCAGATTAAACTAAATAATGAAATAACTGTATAAATAAAATTGTGGACTAGTAGACACACACATAGATATGCTTTTTCTTTCACAGCAGAATCTGCATATTTTTCTGAGGACCAAAAAATGGATAACACAGAAGAAACGGTGGTGATTGATTACTGTAACAATTTGTAACATTAATTGTAGGAGAAGACTAGTTAAGTAACCTGTTGAAGATGGCATCCTGCACTTGGACGTTGGGTAGGCAGATTTATTAATTTTTATCATAAGATATCAATGTATTATAAACGAGGCCAATCATGATAAGACAGCTGTCTAGAGGCTGATTATGATGTATATTTATGTGATGGATTAGAGCAATGTACATTTTGTATGGTCATGTCAACAGTGTCTGGGTTTGAAATACATATATGTTTCTAAAGAAATTTGTTAGGTAGCAGATGTGTAGTTCAAAATTGTTCAATTTCTTTACCCGAGTCTTTTAAACAATTGATCGTATGTGATAAGTCAATTTATTTCATATCTAAACATATAGACTTATGTTTTCTGTTGGTTTTAGTCAAGAAGACAGAAGCTAAAACGTCCTGATAATGAGAAGATCGAACGAAAGGGATGCCATGGTTTGAACAGAAGCTCCAATACAAAATGTATATCGTTTCAAGAATAGATTATTTTACCAGAAGGATGAATCAAAGCTCACTTAGACTTTGGAAACAGCAGACATTTGTTTCCATTTTTAAACGAAAAGTTACAACAACTGTTTTGAAAGAAAAGACGACAGCCCTTGACATCAGGAAAATCCATTATCATTATCCCTGGAGTGTGACAGATGTGATTGACATCAGATCAAAGGAGATGTACCAAAGGAATCATATTCCTGGTGCTATCAACATTCCTCTTGTTAATGATATTGTGGGAAAGAAACAGAACAGTGATTGGAAAAATAACCACTATGTGACTACAAAGTCCACTGATAATTCTTTGATGAAATATTTCACAAGAAAAAAGTCTCCTGAGTTCTGTCCCCTTGTTTACTGTGAGACAGGAAGATGGGCATCGGAAATAGGTGTACACATTGCTACAGAAGCTGGATTGGATGTTTTGTACCTGTTGAAGAATGGCTACCTCTCATATACAAAACAGGTGCTCAAAGATCTTCAGACACTGCCACTGCAATTCACCTTCAAAGTTATTTCAGGTAATTAAATTTATCAGGAAAAATCTGTCCTTCCATTAATCTCGTTATTACTGGCCATACCTTTGTCACTATGATAGCTATAGGTAATATAAAGTTTTTTTCTGACACACTCATAAATCCAGACACACACACTATATATATATAGCTAGATATATATCTAAGTATTAAACATTGTGACGGTCAAATTATAACCTGTTTAGTATTTCAGATACATTCAGAGTTTACATGAAATACACTTTTTGTTTATTGTTGTTTTACATCAATTGCTCATGTTGTTTATAATTGTTACAGGTTTCGCAGGAACAGGAAAAACATTTCTACTGACTAAACTAGCGGAGAGAGGCCATCAAGTTCTTGACCTTGAGTGTCTAGCCAAACACAAAGGGTCAATGTTAGGCCTATGGTATGGAGAAACCCAGCCATGCAAAGACAAATGGCTATCCTTACTAAGGAATACTTTAACCAAATTTGACCCTTCAAAGCCGGTGTGGGTTGAATCAGAAAGTCAGCGTATAGGAACATTAGGCATTCCTCCAGTTCTTTTTGAACAGATTTGCAAAGGAGACAGATTCAAAATTGTTCTTCCAACAGAAGAGAGAATAAAATGGTCACTTCAGGATTATCCATATTGGTTAGAAGATAAAGATGCTTTGATGAATATTGTCTGGAAGTTGGAAAAATATTGTGGCAAAGAAAAAGTAAATTATTGGATTTCATTGATTGAAAGTGAAAGATGGGAAGAATTTGTTCATCATTTACTCATAGAACATTATGATCCTACATATGAAAGGTCTCAGAATAAAAACAAACTTACAAATATTGAGAAAGAAGTATTTATGAAAGACCAATCAGAGGAAGTTGTCAATTCTACTCTGGAATTTTTAACAAGATCAGCGGCAGATTTGAAGACAAAGTGTGACTGACATTTGTGTTTTTAATGCCATAGATATGGTGCGACACTTGCTGATAGTACTAACCTTGATTGGATCAAACTGAATTATCTATATTGATTATGAGTTACTAAGATATTTTTATTTCAAAGAAAGTTTTCTTCAAAAGCTCTTTTTGAAAGCAAATGATACCATCAAAATAATATGTTGTACTGGTTATCATTAACAAATCCAGAACACTGTATTTAAAATTAAGAAGATGGAAGATAAAATATTTTGAAAGGTAATCAAATATTTAATAATGTTTACTCACAAGGGCATGCATTACAATGAGAAAATGTATGAAATAGGTTGAAGGATAAGAACATGATAGTTGTATATATATTTGTTATTACACATTCTCATTGTAATTTGCATCATTTAAATGATTAGTAAATCTGATTATGATATTAATGTCATAACTTCCATATGTGAAATGTGTATAGAAATGTTTGAAGTGTATAAACCTGGTCTGTTTCCAGATTTAGTGATTTGTAAATAAACTTTACAAGTTTGAAAACGTGTTGTACTTTTTTAACTTAAGTTAACACAAATAGAGCATTGCTGAATTGGTGTTTAAATCCTTATTTCGTAATGGTATACACATTTGTATGTTCAAAAAATTAATCTAAAGCAAAAAGAGGAATGTTTATAATTGAAATACTGGTTTGAAATTAAAGGAAAAAAATAAACAAAACACATTCAGCGTTTCGCTAGAAGTCTAAACAATTTATTCTAACAAGCATAATTTGTCGTTACTAACTTAAAAAGCAAACATACTGGGTATTGCCAAAGCAATAATACAAGTTCCCTACCTGCCCCACTGAAAAAAGTAGCTGTGACCTTGACATCTACATAGTAATGACCCCCTTTATCTAATCCATATCTATGACAGTTGATGCTAGGCCAAGAGAAGAGAAGATAAAAGACAGTGGAAGAAATGTATATACTAAAAAAGTAGTATGGAAATCAGAATTGTTTTTTGTTTAGGGGCAGTTTGAAGCAGTCGTAAGAGGTAATGGAGGACTTCACCCATAAACCCTGAAACTTTTCCAAGATATTATGGATCTTTATCATTGTGTGAAGTGTAATCAAAGTCCCTCAAGGGACTTTGATTACACTTGATTTGATTACACGTCAATGTGTAGGTCAGCTTCCTGGATGTCCTCTTACGTCTTCTACTTGGTGTAGTGGTACAAGTGGCAATACAGCTGCACGGCGAACCAGTCTCCTATAGTGTCGTCGTTGCATTGGGTGAAATGGAAAAGCATCCCTTGATGTTGGTCCCCGGGAAGACGGTGAAGAGTCTGTCCCGATGTTGATGGTGTACATCTGTCTCATAACCTATTCCTAATAAAGTTAAAGTCTAACTGAGTATTAGCCAAAGATGGTAATAACGGTATGAGTGCAAACAGTGGAATGATAAGTCCTGATGATAATTTTGAAGTTTATATAGATACATACATGTACATGTAGCTTCGGTTTTAATATCCAAGTGTCACGCCATCCGTAGCCTGGGTTACATTAACACAGCTCATCATTTTTACTGATCTCAGTAAAGTGAGTGGTTTTTACTTAACAACATCATTATCTTCAGTTATCAGGTATCGGAGAGGCGTTCAAATGAGAAAAAAGAACATTTTGATTATAACTTGTATTAAGGAAAAAAGCAAAATATTTGATATCATTTTTAGTTTGATGAAATTGATAGAATTATCAAAAGGTATTTTATAATATCAATTTCATTGAATTATTAATAAATATTAATTTCAACGAATTATCAATTAATATCAATTTCAACGAATCATTTATAAATACTAATTTGATATTATTGATATTTAATAATTTGATCATTATTAAATTGTTTAAATAAGTATTGACAATTATCATGTGCATAGTTAATTCCCATATATTGTGTTTTTGTGCAGTATATTCATTGAATATTGACATTTGATTTTTATGAGAAATTCAATGAAAATTACAGGTAACATACACAGGTAAAACACAGGTAACAAAAGTGACTTCACCAGAACAGACTATAATTACTGTACAAACATAGCCAGTAGGGTGTTATTTCAAAATGTAGGCGTTCAGGGAATCAGCCGCTACAGCACTGACAAACTTTGGCGTTACGTGCCCGGACAGAAAGGAAACTTATACACAATATTACCTACTGATTATTGACACAGAACAACTGATAATTAACATAGAACAACTGATAATTAACATAGAACTAGTGATAATTAACATAGAACAACTGATAATTAACATAGAACTAGTGATAATTAACATAGAACAACTGATAATTAACATAGAACTAGTGATAATTAACATAGAACTAGTGATAATTAACATAGAACTGATGATTAACATAGAACAACTGATAATTAACATAGAACAACTGATAATTAATATAGAACAACTGATAATTAACATAGAACAACTGATAATTAACATAGAACTAGTGATAATTAACATAGAACTGATGATTAACATAGAAGAACTGATAATTAACATAGAACAACTGATAATTAACATAGAACTAGTGATAATTAACATAGAACTAGTTATAATTAACACAGAACAACTGATAATTAACATAGAACTAGTGATAATTAACACAGAACAACTGATAATTAACTTAGGACTAGTGATAACTGGCATATAACTGATGATATTTGACAAAGAACCATTAATATTTGACAAAGAACCATTGATAATTGACAAAGAACCATTGATAATTGGTAAAGAACCATTGATAATTGACATAGAACCATTGATAATTGGTAAAGAACCATTGATATTTGACAAAGAACCATTGATAATTGACAAAGAACCATTGATAATTGACATAGAACCATTGATAATTGGTAAAGAACCATTGATAATTGACAAAGAACCATTGATAATTGACAAAGAACCATTGATAATTGACAAAGAACCATTGATAATTGGTAAAGAACCATTGATTACCATTGACACTAAGACCCCTCTTTCATTTCTCGTTATCTGCCCTTTATGTAGAAATATTCGCGTGTCAATATTTTCACGTGTTATTATGTTCGCGTGTGGATAATTTCGCGGAGATTTAATGGTCGCGAAATAAGCGAAAATTTCCACGCCGCGAACATTTTCACTTTTACAGTATGTAGTAAATGTTTTTCTGATGATGTTATATGCCCTGATAGGATATAGAAAGAAAGGAGAGAGGTGATGTTGCATTCTGGTTTTAATCGCGCTGTATAAATTTACAGTCCCATAAATTATGTAATGATGAAACTTCCGTTAGAGTCCATTATGGGCTAATTTTTTCGTTTGATATATTTCAGGCTTGCCATTCAGAATGACGTTATATCGCCATATATGGAAGAGACTTTTACGTCCTGGCCTATTTTCTTCACGTGGCCGAACAACAAATCCCGTCCGTTTGAAATCCTCCACGATAGTTAGAACTAGTGATCCGTTTTATCGTGAAGACATCGCGGACGTTATCGACGTCAGGAGTCCTGAAGAATACCAAGCTGATCATATTCCCGGAGCCATAAATCTTCCAGTTCTATCTTCGGAACAGTTCCAGATCGTCGGCAAGCTACATTGGGAGGGGCTTGAAACCCAAAAAGAAGAAGACACGGTTCCACTCAAAGCGCGACTGGTGGGTGCAAAGTTTTCTCTGCAAAGCATCATACACATCATAGACTCTCACTTTATGGATAAACCTCAGAGTTACTCGCCTTTAATCTACTGTAAACGGGGTGGACTTAGGTCTAAGTCATTGGCAACTGTCCTAGAAGAGATAGGGTACCCAGTTGTCCTGTTAGATGGTGGCTACAAGACATATCGGCGGAGAGTTATTGATGATCTCAATGAGATGCCGTTGAAATTCAGCTTTAATGTTGTAACTGGTAAGTATTCGTTCGTTGAGAACAAATTCACATTGTAATGCTTCATTTATTTTGCGAAACTATATGAATACATGTATAGTTAAATGTGGTGATATTTGATATGGAACTGAAGGCAACATAGCAGCCATCTTGGATTTTGCATGTTAAATTGATTACCGTTAGTTCAAAAAGAAGTTGATGTGGCGGTACATAAAAATGTTAGGTTTGGAAAAACAAAATGGACACAAGACAACCATCTTGAACTTTATATAACAAATTCCCGCTATTTCTTGTGAGACTGTGATGACGTTCCAGTTATATTTTTTCCGATTGGAAAAATCGAAGGAAGGCACACAATACCACCTTTAGTTTTTTTGGCGACATCTCTTATTAGTGACTCCATATAATAAGATCAGACCAAATTTGGTACCTTCTGTTCCTAGTTGTACTGCTTCAGTTCCGGGCTATGACGTCACGAGTGTGAGAGTCGCTTAGAGTCATAATGGCGAGAATAATCATAACACCACTTGTAAACACAGTTTTCTGTTTAGGTTTAGTATGAATACTGGTAGTTGACAATGACTGAAATTGTTTTAACTTACCGTGAATATAGTGTAGCACGACTCCATCATGTCGACCATAGTGTTTGACAGGACATTAAAACAATACAAACCAAACCGGGGGAATCACTAAGTATGACGATAAACGATTTGCCAATTTGTAGCAACATCCCAATTTGTTTTTCGATACATCTGTTTTTGTATCAAATAGGGACGTACTTGACGGGATATTGCATATCACTTTGATACAACGCATGTCATCCTCCACGTATTTTGATTCGACTGCCGACAGCAACTTACTAAGTTTCCAAATGATCATTAGCTAGTCTCTACGCCATGATTGACATTTGCTTATACGCGTTGTACGTGTTCGTTCAAGAGGGCGAAATTTACCGACAACATTTCAAAATAATTAATTTTTGACCATCAAGATCCGAACAGAACTGATGACTTTATTGGTTAAGTGTTCTGATGGGATTCTGACAGATCGGTTAAGTGTTCTGATGGGAAGTCTCATGTGACCTATTGCGATCGTCTTTTGTCCTGCGTCCTCCGTCGTGCCACGTTACATTTCGACTTCTAACTTTTGACCAAGGGGCTTTAGGTCATGATATTAGGCCAGTAACATCCTGGGATGAAAAGCTACCAAGCTTGTTCAAATGAATGACATTGGTCTGCTTTCAAGGTCACGGGGTCAAATGTATTTAGTTCTTAATTTAAAAACAAAAATAAGATCTGTCATGTCTATGTATTTCAGAACTTATGTAACCGTCAAGGAACTTGAGCCTATTGTTTATTGTTTAGTTATCACAGTTTTACCGGAAGTGAAATGGTTTCGTTATTTGTGGAAATATTAAATGAATCCAAATTACTAGTATCTCTATCACTTATACTTCCAAGGTATTCGATTTTGTTATTTCCTCTTTCCTGTAAGATAACAATATTTACATTAAGTTGATATTTGATCATGTCTTCACAGGCAGCAACAAAACTGGGAAATCTATGATAATGCGGAAACTCGTCGATAGAGGTCACCAAGTGCTCAATTTCGACAAGATGATTCATTATGAAGATTTGTTCCTCAGCGGAGATCTTATGAAGATGAAAAACCGATCTCGTTATATGGAAACCAAACTGAGAGACAAACTTGTGACGTTTGATCCCAGTCGCCCAGTCTGGGTTAAACACCAGTTTTGGCAGAGCGACTTGATGAAAAGATTGGCATCAACACACAACCTCCCCACACCACCGGTAATCTATAAACAGATGCTTCGGGGCAGATTATTTGAAGTGAAGGCTCCAAATGAAGAAAAGGTGGAACGGTTGGTCAGACAAGGTTATCTGGACTGGATGGAAGAGAATTTGGATATGGTGAAATTGTTCTTGGACACTCATGCTCAAAACATGTATGACTTCAGAGTTATAAATGTCATGCAGTCAAATATCAGGAATAATAACTTGAAAGAATTATTATCATGCATGTTAATGGAGGAGCACAAGCATTATAAGATCATGCGTAAACGGTGGCGGAAGAAATACGGTAAAAGTCTGGACACACTTCAACAGGAATTTTTTGTTTTAGAGACTCTCACAAATAATAAGATTGAGGAAATTGTGGACAAATTTGAAAACCTGGCCGAGAAGTGATAGACTTGTTTGAGAGCAGTGTAAGGAGGGTTTTACATCAAATATTTAATAAAATAAATGCTTTAAAGAAGATCGACCGGGATTAATTTGGAAACAAGACTACTCCTACAGAAGAGCTTTGTAGACAAAGAAATAATGTGATATGTCACGTTCCCGGGGTGGGGGGTTTTATACGTTATGGTGCCGATGTGTAAAAGGTATTCGTTAAAAAAATCTGATAGAAAACCCATATAAAAAGAAGTAACTTCATTAAAATGTGACTTTATTTGCCCTTTTTGGAGAAAAAAAAACCCTGAAATTTTAGTGAACTTTGGAGTTTTGCTTAAAACGTACTAAATTGACGAATATTGAGGGGGATATGCGAGACATATAATGTGATTCTTCCATTGCCGCTTTGGCATCTGGGAGTTATTTCCCTTGAATAATAAAATAAAATTCGTTGATTTTCATCATACTGGTACATAATTGATTTGCGTGCGAAATATCATATGCAGAAGTGAATCAATAAACAGTTTGTAATTACATATGTTATCCAAATATAATTAATGCCCATCTCTGATGGTTTGATTTGAAATAAGACTCTTTACATTTATATTTGTGAAGATCGTGAAGAGATCGCTTAACACAATTTTAAAAGCTGTCGAATTACTAGTATATCAAGATAAAATATTAACGAAAAAAATGTTACAATTGCCACAGTTTATATATTTTAGTCAGCAGGAAATATGTTACAATCAATACAGATTATATATTTTGGTCGGTTTCCTGTCTATTGTTTGATGTGTTAAAACTATACATGATGGAGTAGCGCATCTCTTCTTTTGTGTTTTAATATTTGTTTCTGGCTCTTATGGCTGTTGTTTATTGTATTTTCCCTAGTTTAGTTTATCATTTGCTGTTTAAATAGTCTATGGTACATAATATGACACTTATAACACTATCGAAGAATATCGAGATGTTAACGGAAACTTGCAATCAAAAAGGAAAAAGAGGCAAAGTATTAATAAAACACAGAGGTAAACGTATGCGTGTCTAAGAGAACATGTTGAAAGTCACTTCTACTATGAACACGGAGGGGAATCACGTGATCTGCAGATACGAATTCAAAATGGTGGCCACCAGAGTAGAAAGCATAAAATGAGGTAAGACACTGAAAATACTCATTACATAGGCTTTTCATTGTAGCGAGCATATGCTATACTATAATTTAGACATATCCATACATCATGTATGCTGGAACAGTCCGTAGTTTTCCGTAACATTCTGACCAAAATTTTGAATCGAATTCGTTTTTGGTCAGAATGTTACGGATAACTACAAGCTGTCCCAGCACACATGAGGTAAGGATATGTCGAGATTATAGTATGACATATGCTCGCTACAATAAAAACACCTGTGTAATGAGTATTTTCAATATATTACCTCTTTTTATGTTTTCTGCACTAGCGGCCGCCATTTTGAATTCGTACCACGTGATTCCCCACCGTGTATGAAGGAATGATCAATGGTAGAGAGTCGACAGCGGTAATCATCAGGTATGATGTCAATACCACCGGGCAAAGTATGATGTCAATACCACCGGGCAGTGTATGATGTCAATACCACCGGGCAGAGTGTGATGTCAATACCACCGGGCAGAGTATGATGTCAATACCACCGGGCAGAGTATGATGTCAATACCACCGGGCAGAGTATGATGTCAATACCACCGGGCTGAGTATGATGTCAATACCACCGGACAGAGTATAATGTCAATACCACCGGGCAGAGTATGATGCCAATACCACCGTGCAGTGTATGATGTCAATACCACCGGGCAGAGTATGATGTCAATACCACCGGGTAGAGTATGATGTCAATACCATCGGACAGAGTATGATGTCAATACCACCGGGCAGAGTATGATGTCAATACCACCGGGCTGAGTATGATGTCAATACCACCGGGCAGAGTATGATGTCAATACCATCGGACAGAGTTTGATGTCAATACCACCGGACAGAGTATGATGTCAATACCACCGGGCAGAGTATGATGTCAATACCACCGGGCAGAGTATGATCTCAATACCACCGGACAGAGTATAATATCGATACCACCGGGCAGAGTATGATGTCAATACCACCGTGCAGTGTATGATGTCAATACCACCGGGCAGAGTATGATGTCAATACCACCGGGCAGAGTATGATGTCAATACCACCGGGCAGTGTATGATGTCAATACCACCGGGCAGAGTATGATGTCAATACCACCGGGCAGTGTATGATGTCAATACCACCGGGCAGAGTATGATGTCAATACCACGGGACAGAGTTTGCTGTCAATACCACCGGGCAGTGTATGATGTCAATACCACCGGGCAGTGTATGATGTCAATACCACCGGGCAGAGTTTGATGTCAATACCACCGGGCAGAGTTTGCTGTCAATACCACCGGGCAGTGTATGATGTCAATACCACCGGGCAGAGTATGATGTCAATACCACCGGGCAGTGTATGATGTCAATACCATCGGGCAAAGTATGATGTCAATACCACCGAGCAGAGTATGATGTCAATACCACCGGGCAGAGTATGATGTCAATACCACCGGGCAGAGTATGATGTCAATACCATCGGGCAGAGTATGATGTCAATACCACCGGACAGAGTTTGCTGTCAATACCACCGGGCAGAGTATGATGTCAATACCACCGGGCAGTGTATGATGTCAATACCACCGGGCAGTGTATGATGTCAATACCATCGGGCAGAGTTTGCTGTCAATACCACCGGGCAGTGTATGATGTCAATACCACCGGACAGAGTATGATGTCAATACCACCGGGCAGAGTATGATGTCAATACCATCGGGCAGAGTATGATGTCAATACCACCGGACAGAGTTTGCTGTCAATACCACCGGGCAGTGTATGATGTCAATACCACCGGACAGAGTATGATGTCAATACCATCGGGCAGAGTATGATGTCAATACCATCGGGTATAGTATGATGTCAATACCAGCGGGCAGAGTATGATGTCAATACCACCGGGCAGAGTATGATGTCAATACCACCGGGCAGAGTATGATGTCAATACCATCGGGCAGAGTATGATGTCAATACCACCGGGCAGAGTATGATCTCAATACCGCCGGGCAGTGTATGATGTCAATACCACTGGGCAGAGTATGATGTCAATACCACCGGGCAGTGTATGATGTCAATACCATCGGGCAGAGTATGATGTCAATACCATCGGGCAGAGTATGATGTCAATACCATCGGGCAAAGTATGACCTCAATACCATCTGGTAACGACCTCAATAAAATCAAGGAAAGCATGAACGTCATAACACCCGTAGAGATACCGAGTATGTATCGTACCCGCCGTTCTATTTTGACACTTGTAGGATCTATTTAATCTGATAGCACCAAAGGATGATACATTGAAATGAGCTAAAGACACCTTGCTGCTAAATCTTGTCCGACTTTGTCCATTTTCTGCACTGACTAGCTTGCACATAACTTGTGAATTGGTTATTTTATCAGATAAAAGGAGAAAACTGCGACCTCCAGTTCAGAACATTTATGTTTGTTTTATAATTCGATAGACGTTGTGCCACGGTATTTTGTTTATTGTATGCGGTAATTGGACGTAGAGAAAAGTTTGGGTTTTTTCCCCCCGTTAGATTTGATTCAGTTGTGAATTTCACTTTATCGGTAATCGATGTGTTTGAGCATTGATCACTTGACATTATTTAGTCTGATCGTGTCTGGACATGGCACGTGGTCGCACGACTCTATTTGATCGTCCTATGCAGAAAACAATGGTTAACACGTGCAGGTATGTTCTTCATGTGAAAGAGGCACTGGTGGCAAACGATTATGTTTGATATTTCGTCTGCGGTGAAAACTCTCGAAGGCAAGGTAGTGGCCTTGATCGCTTCCCTACTTTTGATAAATTTCTACAAAATCTGTCTCAAACTTGTGCGAATGAATTTCATTTCAAACTTGTTTTGACACACCGACCCCATATACACAGATTTATTCTGACAATACACAAAATGTACATAAAACATGTACAGGATTTATAATCCTTTGAAAGTCAACTCTTAGTGTACAGAATCTTATAATACCATTTTTTTCTTCTTTGAAACAGTATTTTTGCGGTTGAATTTTAAGTTAATTTAGTTCGTACTTAAATTGTTTAACTAACACTGCGTTCACTACCCTCAATGGAAGGCTGTTCCCTTGTCAACTGTTCTCAATGTGAACGAACGTTTTCTTATATTCAACTTCGAAAACTCTTCATATATTCTTTATATAATACATCATATGGTTGAAGACGCTGTTATCAAATAGTGGCCTGTTTTTATTGCACCTCGCATTGTTTGTTAAGAAATTCTGTTATATCTTTCTGGTAAACGGGAAATTGGACTACACCAAAAATATATGTTTCTTTTAAGAACGTTTTGAGTTGGTGTAAGTCTAACAACATCACTCACGAAACTTACAATTATGTGATCGCTTGGTGTACGTGTATGCGTACGTTTGTATGTGCATGCGCGTGTGATATGTTGTTGAGTGACTGTATTGCTGTACAGAGGATATTTTGTTAGGGAGCAATGAACTTTTTTGGTGTTGTCTTTCTCGTGTGTTCCTGGTTACAGCTTGTGATATTTTGGCCGCTAACGAGGTGTTTGTGCTATGAACATTGATTGGCACTCGAGTTCTATATTAACAATGTCAACAACACTCTACCTCTGTCACTGAACTATTCATACAGCTAAAACCGCCTACCGTACTTGTCGATTTTATCCAAACTGTATTGTAATGTAAAACTTTTTGTTTGGACAGTGAAATAAGGCTCCCTGAAAAATCAGTATATAGATTAATGTAAAGAATTACTGATCAGTTTCAACTTGTACACATTTTTAAACCTCGTTGTCTGTTTAAATTACGCTTCAAGACTCTAGCTATGAAATGAGTTGTCCTTGTGGCATGTAAGCTGATCTGAAAAATCAAACGAACCCGTTGAGTAGGTTGACCTTTGACTGGGAGTGATCGGTATTCGTTCTTAAAGAAGTTGTTGGTCTTGGTATCTATTTCAGTCCGAAATGTCACGTAAGTGTTTCAGGGACAATGACACGTGAACTCCTATATCAAACAATTCACGATCCAATTCAACAAAAATAGAATAAAAAATCTACCAATGTGGTTTTAAATAGATTGATATCTATACCTGAAATAGTTTTAAATAATTGCATTGGAAAGGGTCTTTGAGTCGTTTATACAGATTGCACTGCTTGTTTCCAAACCTAGGTTTCGCTGTCTCTAAGATAATATCATGTTAATGGACAAAAACTCACTAGGTCAGGGGTAACGGCAGGTTTTGTCACGAATATCGCAAGGCAACGACAAAATATCTAACGGGTACTTTAGAAATACCAAATAACTCTAGAGTGTACTAAAGAGATACAAAATAACTCTAGAGTGTAGTAAAGAGATACAAAATTACTCTAGAGTGTAGTAAAGAGATACAAAATAACTCTAGAGTGTAGTAAAGAGATACAAAATAACTCTAGAGTGTAGTAAAGAGATACAAAATTACTCCAGAGTGTACGAAAGAGATACAAAATAATTCTACAGTGTACTAAAGAGATACAAAATAACTCCAGAGTGAACTAAAGAGATACAAAATAACTCCAGAGTGTAATGAAGTGATACAAAATCACACCAGATTGAACTAAAGAGTAAAAAATTACTCCAGAGTGAACTAAAGAGTAAAAAAATACTCCAGAGTGTAGTAAAGAGATACAAAATTACTCCAGAGTGTAGTAAGAGATACAAAATTACTCCAGAGTGTACTAAAGAGATACAAAATCACACCAGAGTGTACTAAAGAGATACAAAATTACTCCAGTGTACCAAAGAGATACAAAAATACTCAAGTGTACTAAAGAGATACAAAATTTCTCCAGTGTACTAGAGATACAAGATTACTTCAGTGTACTAAAGAGATACAAAAATACTCCAGATTGAACTAAAGAGATACAAAATTACTCCAGAGTGAACTAAAGAGTACAAAATTTCTCCAGTGTACTAGAGATACAAGATTACTTCAGTGTTCTAAAAAGATACAAAAATACTCCAGATTGAACTAAAGAGATACAAAATTACTCCAGAGTGAACTAAAGAGTACAAAATTACTCCAGTGTACTAGAGATACAAGATTACTTCAGTGTACTAAAGAGATACAAAATTACTCCAGAGTGTACTAAAGAGTACAAAATTACTCCAGAGTGAACTAAAGAGATACAAAATTACTCCATAGTGAACTAAAGAGATACAAAATTACTCCAGAGTGTAATGAAGAGATACAAAATCACACCAGATTGAACTAAAGAGTAAAAAATTACTCCAGAGTGAACTAAAGAGTAAAAAAATACTCCAGAGTGTAGTAAAGAGATACAAGATTACTTCAGTGTACTAAAGAGATACAAAATTACTCCATAGTGTAGTAAAGAGATACAAAATTACTCCAGAGTAAACTAAAGAGATACAAAATTACTCCATAGTGAACTAAAGAGATACAAAATTACTCCAGAGTGAACTAAAGAGATACAAAATTACTCCAGAGTGAACTAAAGAGATACAAAATTACTCCAGAGTATAGTAAAGAGATACAAAATTACTCCAGAGTATAGTAAAGAGATACAAAATTACTCCAGAGTGAACTAAAGAGATACAAAATAACTCCAGAGTGTAGTAAAGAGATACAAAATAACTCCAGAGTGTAGTAAAGAGTACAAAATTACTCCAGAGTGAACTAAAGAGATACAAAATTACTCCAGAGTGTAATGAAGAGATACAAAATCACACCAGATTGAACTAAAGAGTAAAAAATTACTCCAGAGTGAACTAAAGAGTAAAAAAATACTCCAGAGTGTAGTAAAGAGATACAAAATTACTCCAGAGTGTAGTAAGAGATACAAAATTACTCCATAGTGAACTAAAGAGATACAAAATTACTCCAGAGTGAACTAAAGAGATACAAAATTACTCTAGAGTGAACTAAAGAGATACAAAATTACTCCAGAGTGAACTAAAGAGATACAAAATTACTCCATAGTGTAGTAAAGAGATACAAAATTACTCCAGAGTGAACTAAAGAGATACAAAATTACTCCAGAGTGTAGTAAAGAGATACAAAATTACTCCATAGTGTAGTAAAGAGATACAAAATTACTCCAGAGTGTAGTAAAGAGATACAAAATTACTCCAGAGTGTAGTAAAGAGTACAAAATTACTCCAGAGTGTAGTAAAGAGATACAAAATTACTCCAGAGTGAACTAAAGAGTAAAAAAAAATACTCCAGAGTGTAGTAAAGAGATACAAAATTACTCCAGCGTGTTCTAAAGAGATACAAAATTACTCAATTGTACTAAAGAGATACAAAATTTCTCCAGTGTACTAGAGATACAAGATTACTTCAGTGTACTAAAGAGATACAAAATTACTCCAGAGTGAACTAAAGAGATACAAAATTACTCCAGAGTGAACTAAAGAGTAAAAAATTACTCCAGAGTGAACTAATGAGATACAAAATTACTCCAGAGTGAACTAAAGAGTAAAAAATTACTCCAGAGTGAACTAATGAGATACAAAATTACTCCAGAGTGTAGTAAAGAGATACAAAATTACTCCAGAGTGTAGTAAAGAGATACAAAATTACTCCATAGTGTAGTAAAGAGATACAAAATTACTCCAGAGTGTAGTAAAGAGATACAAAATCACACCAGAGTGTACTAAAGAGATACAAAATTACTCCAGAGTGAACTAAAGAGATACAAAATTACTCCAGAGTGAACTAAAGAAATACAAAATTACTCCAGAGTGAACTAATGAGATACAAAATTACTCCAGAGTGAACTAAAGAGTAAAAAATTACTCCAGAGTGAACTAATGAGATACAAAATTACTCCAGAGTGAACTAAAGAGTAAAAAATTACTCCAGAGTGAACTAATGAGATACAAAATTACTCCAGAGTGTAGTAAAGAGATACAAAATTACTCCAGAGTGTAGTAGAGATACAAAATTACTCCATAGTGTAGTAAAGAGATACAAAATTACTCCAGAGTGTAGTAAAGAGATACAAAATCACACCAGAGTGTACTAAAGAGATACAAAATTACTCCAGAGTGAACTAAAGGGATACAAAATTACTCCAGAGTGAACGAAAGAGATACAAAATAACTCCAGAGTGAACTAAAGAGATACAAAATTACTCCAGTGTACTAAAGAGTAAAAAATTACTCCAGTGTACTAGAGATACAACATTACTTCAGTGTAATAAAGAGATACAAAAATACTCAAGTGTACTAAAGAGATACAAAATTACTCAAGTGTACTAAAGAGATACAAAAATACTCAAGTGTACTAAAGAGATAAAAAATTTCTCCAGAGTGAACTAAAGGGATACAAAATTACTCCAGAGTGAACTAAAGAGATACAAAATAACTCCAGAGTGAACTAAAGAGATACAAAATTACTCAAGTGTACTAAAGAGATACAAAAATACTCAAGTGTACTAAAGAGATAAAAAATTTCTCCAGTGTACTAAAGAGATACAAAAATACTCAATTGTACTAGAGATACAAGATTACTTCAGTGTACTAAAGAGATACAAAATTACTCCCGAGTGTACTAAAGAGATACAAACTACACAATAATATGATAAAGAGATACAAATTACAGGGTATTATCCAACTGTTTCTTTCGTTTATTTTGCAGACAGTTCAATTATTTCCGCAAAGATCACGATGACTATTGCTGGTTTTCTATTGACACAATGGATTGAATGTTTTCGTTCGTCATATTTCATGAAGTGGATACTTTATAACCACAGAGAAGATTTAAATCAGGAGCATGGTACAAGGTTTATCAATTTGTCGTACACTGTATTACTGAATTCAAATTAAAACATATTAAGAAAAAGCATCCATTTTTATACTCGGGTCATGCAAATTGGGTACTATTGGACAACAGCCTCCGTTTCAACATATGAAATCATTGTCCCATGGACGTTCAATGTCAAAATGAGTCCAAAGTTCACCCTTATTAACTAGTAGCTGTTTAAAGACATCTTTCGTGATATCGGTTTACTTGGACAGTCTGGCCAAACGGGAGTTGTAAGTTTAAGGCTATAATCATTGTACTCTATCCCATATCTTTACATATGAGTTGTTACTTTATGTTTATTTCCCCTTTGATTGGACATTAAATTGCATTCTTGCTTAAAAAATCACTTTTACTAGTCGACTACATGTATATTGCACAATGACGTTGTGAACGTCGAGGACAAACGAGCACCTCTCTGTTTTGTCGTGTTTGTACATGCTATAGCCTTGTATTAGCTGTGATCAATTCCGCTCCTGGTAATTGGTAATCGTTTGTAATACTCATCTGGTGAATTATATGGTTTCACGTTAAAATCGTTTGATATTTGAGCAGAGAGTGTCCTCTTCTTTGAAGTTACTATTTACTCCACGTGTTCCCCACAATGCAGATTTCAGTGGTCGTTGAGTACCAATGCTTTCGAATTAGTTCTATTCAAATCATTTTTTGCACAACCGGGCAAATCAATCACCAAGTACATCAAACGTTTCCCTTTAATCATTCATATTTAAAACTGGTTATTTATTATGGTTGGAAAGTTGAACCAATGTATCAATTGTAAATTGCTTGGTTATATCTTTGTGGGGAGTGCATGCGATTTTGAGATAAAATGAAAATTATATTTTAATTGTGTGGAAGCCAGGCCTTATCTAGTATACTAGTATGCTGAGCAGAGAATTAACTGCTTTTCTCGAAACTGATGAAACGTTTATCCGACGATTATGTCCAAAAATATCAAAACACAGATTAAAAGTAAATAATTGTTGATTAAAGTTGTCGAACAATGACTTGTATAAATGAGGTCACTGAACCAATGCCTATAATTCGTAAGAGGCGGCCAAATTTCTCCTCTTTGGAGAACAGTGTTTTCCATTACGAATACCACGCAAGTTTAGCACAGAGGCCAGATATTATGTCGATCAGTCATCACCAGATATTATGTCGACCAGTCATCACCAGATATGGTCTTTTAGAGTTTGACGCGAATGCTATTTATTTCAATTTCATTACGTATGCATATTATATGTTCAATTCCTTCTTTTTCATGAATTATTTCTCTTTAACCTGACCACACCTAGTAAATGGTAGTCGGGGTAGTTCTCACACGTTTTTTCCAGTGGTTGATAAAATGTGTGTGTTGAACTTATAGTTGTTTCTATGTTAGTGTGTGATTAGAACTGATTGACGGAATTCCCCAGTAAGTATCCCTTCAGGCCTACACAGGTTTACACTAACGTCCCCCATATTGAACCCAGAAAACTTTTCTTAGCCTCACACGTTTCTGCAAAGGTGTCATGTCATGCGTGACGATTCGTACGGTTTCTGGAAAGCTCTCTCGTTTGGACAAAGGCAGGGGACCAATCCAGGAGAGCCTATGTACATACGGGCACTGTTTGTAGAGAAAGCGTCCATTATACCTTCTCTTCACTGAACAAATATTGAAGTTCCGTTTTAGAGGTTTGTGTATATAAGGTATTATATACAGGTATACAGAGTACTGACATGATCGAAGTCCCCGGGTATAACAGCCAGTGTACATAGTCGTTAGGTATATAGAACGGGTCAATACCGACAGGGGGACCGGAACGAGTCGTTCAGGGGACAGATTTCTCAAACTCCTCTTGTAATTTAATCACGTGACATCACAATTCAAGAGATTT
Organism: Pecten maximus; assembly: GCF_902652985.1. Taxonomy (NCBI): domain Eukaryota; kingdom Metazoa; phylum Mollusca; class Bivalvia; order Pectinida; family Pectinidae; genus Pecten; species Pecten maximus. The sequence goes on from NC_047018.1 coordinate 22,656,950, forward strand.
TTAATTCACATAAATATTTAACTGTATGGAAAATAGCGTATTAATTTTCTTTTATTAAATGTTATTTATTTACATATATGTTATAAGGTTGAATCACTATCAACCCATTTGATATATATTTAGTATAATAGGTATGAGATAAAATGGTGTTATATTCTGCTTTACTTTGAGGTGTGGGAGAAACGAGGCACATGTATGTATCAGTTAACTATTCATGCTTCAACAGCTAGTGTGAACACTGTAGGATACACGAAAACATGTACTTCGCTTTACTCCGCCAAATGGCGGGAACATTTCCAGAACTTCATTCTACGTAATTTAAATATTTTACCTGAAGTTTTAATGAATATAAAAAAAAAACTTATGTTTTTTCTTATGGCAGAATTCTGAAATTCATTTAGATGGAGTAATGACATTGACATTGTGTCATATAATTTAAGGGACTCTATTTCCTCTCGGAGCTGCGCTGTCAGACTAAGTTTCGGTGCGACTAATTTTAGATTGGATAGTTTCATGTGATTGAAGTTGACAGAATTAACGAGATTGGCCAAGTTTAGAAAGATGTCAGGATGAGCAGGATGAGTTGTCATATACGCCCATTATGATTTTACAACAACGTACAACATTCAGTATATGACGAATAATGCATGTTAATCTTAGCATGCGCCTGTTTCATTTTTCCAAGACTCGTCACTGATGCTAGGCATTTTACTTTTAAGATACGGGCGGCGATGTTCCAGAGTTCACATGAAAACCGACCATTTCTTAACAACGAAGTTATACCATATATTATGAAAGGCCGTTAGTATCTAATGCGTTAAACATAACACTTACGCGTTTTTATCTCGTTTTTGGACTTGAGCGACATTTCATACAAATATATATATATATAACTTAGCAACACAAATGACGAAGGAAGACAACTTTTTGACTCGTGCCATGACCGGGCCTCGAACTCACGATCTACGGCACCCAATCGCCTAGCCATAAATACCCGCAGCCTATACCGCTGCGCCACATCGGCGTTCTTAAAAAGAACGTTTCAATGGCGCAGTGATGGTCGGCCCGATACCCTCACATGATCATTGTGGAAGTCGTCTATAAGATGATATGAATACCTGGATCGCAATGTATTTACATATATAGTTTATATATAATAATCGAAAATATTAGTTTATTTTAAAGTTAGTGATTTCGGCTGAAGCAGAGGGTCTGAGTGCAATAGAGGTAAACAGTAATGTTTTTCTAAAGTTCCACAAACCCAATTCTATCTGAAGTGAAATTGTTATTTTAGGGAATTAACAGACAAACATGATATTTCAGAATTTGTAATAAGTATAAAAGAGAGACGCAAGTTAGATATTTCCCCTGTTATCTTAATGTGCATTATATAGAATGGGAAATATGACAATAAAATAAAACAACAAAAACAACCAAATAAGAATAATAAAAAAAGAAAATGCAAGAAAACCAAACAATGTACAGAATTTACAGTGTGTTTTTTAGCATTGGCGATACGTCAACAAGCCAAGTGGATTTTACTTCGGGTATATGCAGCCTAACCAGTCGCTTTTCTCTATTTCACAAAGTACAAGTATGAAATTTAAAGTATGACGTCACGAAAGTAACAATAATGATGTCAGAAAGTATTGTTCTACCACGACGATGTCAGGATTTCCATCACCGATGACATTGTCATTGTTTGCTTTGTTTCCATGACGTCAAAATACTTTCACATATGAATGGCATTCAATACTGATATGATAACCATTTTTTGTAGATTTAAATAACTTTAAATATCAATACATTTTACTTGTGGGGGTGTTTCATGAAGCGAGTACAACTGGAGATTCTTGGCTGAAAAATGACGTCGGAATATTAAAAAGGATCTCTTGACATTCTTCGAATCAATAGGAATATAAATCAATAGGAAACTCGAGTTCACTTTACATATGAATGACAGTGATATATTTCGGTTTTCACTATAATTTGTTAACGTAAGTCACGCTTCAAGAATATGGTACAGTGTATAGATGATGTTTATCAGGGAAGAATGATAAGCAGTTAACGATTGAGCGATGTTTAAATTATTGTCTGACCTAATTTATATGTGCACGATAGTAACTGTACACGATCCCATAATTACCGAGTGCTATATATATGTGTGGAGTAAGACACACGCCTGTCACTTATAATACAACCGGCCTATCCCCGGTACGCAAGGTTATTCAGGGTAGACAGATCAGGGGCAGGCAACCCGACACCATTACTGATCATATCTTCTCCCCGGACCCGTCTCGGTATTCGTTTACTGAATTAAGAAATACAAGACCGTTCTGAAGGTGTTTTTTTTTATACCTGAAGTAAAATGTGACTATTTCGAAATCGTAATTACATTGGGTATAGTGGGTTGGTGTTTAAATGGGAGTCCGCCAGGACACTGTATAGAACTACCTAGCGTTTGTATAGACACGAATCTCCTCGATTTGCTTCGTTTCATTTCTCACAAGGTCAAAAAAGTAGAAGTGAATACAGCGCTTTGTATTCTTTTAAAGCTTAGCTATGATCACTGAGCAGGCCTGAATTGACTGGCGACAGAATGCACCACAGAGGTACAGAAGATTTCAACTCATTGAAAAATCACCCCACTGATCGGGGAACTTCTTTATCTGACCAGGGTGTCGTCTGCTGGCCTTACTTGGTGATCCCGGACGTGGACCAGTATTCCACCTTTCGGAATGTTATCCTACTTACAGGTAAAGCACGGTGAGATCTATATCTTTGTTTTGTTATATACGTTTTCTAAATCAAAACAGTGGCTTAATTTCGTCAGTGTTTCTTTGGTTGATGTTAATTTATGTTCATTTCATTAACGTTTAAAATCAAAGCTTCATATTGGATCTATCTATATATAGGATATCTTCACGGGCTCCTCATGGGTTCACCATCACCCCTATCCCAATACCCATGGGTTCACCATCACCCCTATCCCAATACCCATAGGTTCACCATCACCCCTATCCCAATACCCATAGGTTCACCATCACCCCTACCCAATACCCATAGGTTCACCATCACCCCTATCCCAATACCCATAGGTTCACCATCACCCCTATCCCAATACCCATAGGTTCACCATCACCCCTATCCCAATACCCATAGGTTCACCATCACCCCTACCCAATACCCATAGGTTCACCATCACCCCTATCCCAATACCCATAGGTTCACCATCACCCCTATCCCAATACCCATAGGTTCACCATCACCCCTATCCCAATACCCATAGGTTCACCATCACCCCTATCCCAATACCCATAGGTTCACCATCACCCCTATCCCAATACCCATAGGTTCACCATCACCCCTATCCCAATACCCATGGGTTCGCCATCACCCCTATACCACTATTCATGGGTTCGGCATCACCCCTATACCACTATTCATGGGTTCGCCATCACCCCTATCCTACTACGAATGGGTTCGCCATCACCCCAATCCTACTACCCATGGGTTCACCATCACCCAAATCTAACAGTATTTAGACGATGTAAAGAGCGGTTCGATAAGGTAAATGGCGCCAGGGTTCATTGGCAGGACGCGTTCTGGAATTATTAACTTGCTGACCGATGGTACTCGAAGATAGATGCCATACGGAAACCCTCGCTTGCCATGTGTTGTTGTGACGTAAGCAACTCGCACCTTATACTACCTAGTATACTCCTTGGCTTCAGATTTTTTAATTGAGATTATAATAGGGTTTTAAAGCGTGTAAAATATTTACTGCAATATAACCCTCGAGAGCTGACAAAGGTCGTGTGGGAGATTGTTGTATCTATTGTTAGTTTATATAGAAGCATACGGCTGTTAAACTGTTTACCTGGTCAGGCGTAAAGCATCACCTGTCTATTGTATTATCAAGAAAAATACTTCATAGACATTCGAATACATCTGGAAAAAGTACTCTGATGATTAGGGATATATTTGAATACAAAAACGAAATATTTAATTCAACCATACAGAAATTTGTTATAAATGAACATATTGTCGTCTAAGCAAATGTGTAATACTATTCCAGGGTCACTGTTTAGTTCAAAACATGTTTTAAAATAAGCTTTCACCGGTATATGTATAATGTTTTAAGGTATATACTGTATGTATATATACATTCCTCTACAGATAATCTATTATTGCTCCAACAAATACTGCACTTTACATGTATTTAATACTATTTAATACGCAGTGCGAGATTTGCTAGTGCGGCGAGAATAGATTAGCAAAGATGTCTTTTGATTCTCATCGAGATATTAATCTGAAATGAAAAGAAATAGTTTGAAGAAATTTTATAGAGGTAGGCGTTGTCCCACTGTTAGTTCAGCGGTCGTAGAATGTTCGCTTTCCGTGTAGTTAGTCAGGCGACAAGTCATCCGAACATGTTTCTTTATATCAGATGGGCGTGAATGAAAATAAAAATAAAAGCATATGCAGAAAAAAAAACCAATGCGTTGGAGACATACCTGTAATAGACATGTAATAAATTGAAGACAAACGTAATATGTCCATGATAATTTGCAAAAAAGTTGAGGGTAGGGAATTATGTGCAATACTATTGTGTGTGTGTGTGGGTGGGTGGGGGTGGGGGTGAGGTGGGGGGGGGGGGGGGGGGGGGTAGTTATAAAGTATAGTATTGTGGCAGATTGAACGGTTTTCGGACATGTTGTCTCGAGACTTCAATAAATGACCCAAAAGTAGTCTCTACACTATCTCTCCCCAGAGTAGTTGTTGCTACATAATATCTCTCCAGAGTAGTCGTCTCTACATAATCTCTCCCCAGAGTAGTTGTCTCGATATAATTTCTCTCCAGAGTAGTCGTCTCACTCAATCTCTCCCCAGAGTTGTCGTCTCACTCAATCTCTCCCCGGAGTAATCGTCTCACTCAATCTCTCCCCAGAGTTGTCGTCTCACTCAATCTCTCACCATAGTAATCGTCTCTACATAATCTCTCCCCGGAGTAGTCGTCTCACTCAATCTCTCTCCATAGTATCGTTGCTACATAATATCTCTCCATAGTAGTCGTCTCGACATAATCTCTCTCAATAGAAGTCGTATCTGCATAATATCTACCCAGAGTATCGTACGCAGTCGCAGAGGGCACCTGCAAATCCATCGCATTTACACGGTTCAAGCACATTGGTTTGTAATGAATGTTTAGGATAAAAATAAAAAATAGAGCCGTGCTCAGTATATATATACACATATGCTGATCACGGCTCTATTTTTTTTAATTTTTATCCTGAACATTCATTACAAACCCCTGTGGTTTAAGGTTCTTCTTCCGATATGTACTTCATGTGATTTTATTCTGATATCAAATAAACATAGTCCAGTTTATATTGGAACGAATCCCGCATTTACGTCTACTTCTTAACGTAAACTTTATAAATTTACAACGATTGCGAAACAAGATATGTTAGTTTATATTAATCACGCTTGTTGGCTCTGATTGAGGCTCGCGAGGGGTCTTACACAACTGTGGGGAACCGGAGTACCCGGGGAAAACCCACGTGGTCGGGCAGGTGACCCTATACCTTTCCACGTCCGATTGGGGAATCAAACCGCAGCTGCCTGGGTGAAAGGCAACTGTGTCACCCAGCCACTCACTAGTCCTACTGTTTACTTGGTCCACTTAAGCTTGTGTAATGTCGTGGAGAATTACGAAACCCATGTATGAGTCATCATGTATCATCAATGTCAAGTCTGTGTCGGATGTGTAGGTAGTGTTTCTGTGTGTTCTACACGTGTACTACAATAGACATCAGTTTATATGTATTATATTTACCATATATATTACATACATTCTCAGATGTTGGGTATTTGTGTATCACTTATTACCTTGGAAACCAACGTTATGATTTATGTCGGGTGCCGACCTCATAATCACCCGCCAAATTAGTATTGATGGTCCCTCCTACAATTCCTTATAACCACTGTTATTTCATTTGTAAGCCCCACTATAAAAATGGCATCTATTTTGAAATATTTTAATTCCTTTGTCGGTTCATGCAGAGTGACGAAATCCATGTACATCCTCGTATGTATAAAACAACAAAGAATACCGACATAATAACGAAACCATAATTCACACCAAAATTCTACTATACGCGGGCAAATCCAACAAAGCTTTGTATGGGGACTCCCGAAAAAGTACTAGGACAATGAGACCAGATGGTCCAGAAGAGTAAGCGTCTTCGCCATGACGACATCCCCCATATATAAGTCTATGTCAAACCCGGGTGTTATTCCACCTCACTCACGTCCACCCTTCAGTTGATAACAAGTCTCTTTCAACCAGGCCTTTGAATCTGTGCATCATGGGCCAACAAAACCACAAAATATTTTAGATGCAATTGACCGTTTCTTATAGAATTGGTATTTGGAAATGTATGAAGCAGTTGCCCATGTCTCTACTGCAATTTCACTAAGTACTTTTCACTTTATTTCCAATTTTATTTGATAATGATAACAGCTTTATTTCTTACACATGTCACAATGAACGTCACGAAAACCTTTGTTGGCATGTCTACGTTGCGTTAAATGCTTTAACTGTGTAACATTGAAGAATATGACTTCACCAAATGGAGATTGTATTTGCTGTCTTCGCCTGCTCCGATAACCTATTACCCAACTCGTTATGTAGACAAACAAATACGAAAATAAAACGTTAGTACAAATGTCAACAATACCATGCTTTTAACGGTCAAACAATGTCCAGACGGACAGAATGGCCAGACCAGATTCGTCGGTTCTGGAGATACATAAAGTTGTTATGTACATATACTTCAATGGCTAATTGTCCGCACAAAGAACGCCTTATAGCTTGAATCAGACTTGCCAACCGTCTCCGACAAGGCCTATAGAAAAGGAGGAGATATTTACTTAACTTTCACAATGCTATACGCGTCCGTGTTTGAAAAGCTGATGGAAGTAATTGACCAATCAAAATTAGCGTAGCATAAAAACATGTTTTGCATTGTCCATGACGACGGTTATGTTAGCTCATTTTTGTATGGATTGTGATAAATTGACCTCGCTTCGGGTTTTTGTAATTACTCGCTTCGTTTAATATGAAACAGGACATTGAACACGTTCATTGGCGGTTTGATGTGATGGTCCTTCGTTCCGACAAAAATGTGACACCTGCCGGCGTCGTGTGATAAATGGTTGGTGCCGGTTTCCGAGGTCGGATGTTACCCTACTTGGTCCTGTAAGTATACTCTTAGTCTTCATCGGAATCACACACGATTCATCCCTTTCTGGAATGATTGGTAAAACTAACGAAATGTTTATATTAAATTGCGTTTCGTGAAAGACTTTTAAAAAATTCCAATCCAACTGCATTTCGATAAAACATAAAAATGACAGCTAAATTATGTAAAATTATTGATCTAATTAAGCATTAATACTACATGCATGCTTCTGTACTCAATTAAATAGCGGTTCGATGCAAATCACACAAAAGCTCGGAGATGTTTTTCAAACTGCAAATGTACGAAAGTTCAATTTTAAACCCCTATATTTTTTATATCAAGAAAGGTCATTTATTTATTTTAAATTCATTTAACATGTATGCAGAATTAGTTTTCATATTTAGAATGTGTTAGAGCACGATGGGGATTTTTTTTGTAAGATCTTACTGTGGAATACTGCCATTTATTGGTGCGACTTATTTACGTTATTTACACCGACACTTTTCTCTCACAGCTGGAGTTCCTAAATCGTATTTCAATGCAAACAATCATTAAATTCGTTTAAAATACCCTCACCTCAAATGAACAACCATATTCATCTCTACATGTATTTGAATATTTTTTTTTTACTTTGGCAATACAAATCTTTTTGTGTCTTTAATTAAAATATCGCTGTATATCTTCACATCAAATATGTATATATTGAAACTGTGAGTAGAATGAAGAAAATCATTATTCGAATATTTCGAATGGAATTTATTTTTACTTGATATCTATAACGTTGAAATTCACAAATGACTTTATTTACACATACAGATATATTAGCATATACATTTGAGAATGTTAAATAATTTTGTGAGCTGGAATCAGTTTAAAGTTCTTGCCAATACTACAATAATTCCAATTCCCTTAAACCTATCTAAATCATCTTTAAAAAGTTGAAGATATACATATTTGACATAACCATTGTATTTTTTCTTTGTGTCTATGATTTTTATGATATTATAAATGATTATACATAAATATATAAATATATAAATCGGATACATTAAAATATCAACCCCCCCCCCCCAAAAATGAACTGACTATATATATATATAGGTGTGCTCATATGAAATCTAAATCGCTATCTGTCTGTTAATTCCTCATTTTCACCTTACATTCTTCGGCGCCTTCTTTTCGCGCGTAATGGTGCGTGTCCTGTGGGTAATTGGACTCCGTAGACATGGGCGTTATTGTGTACAGAATGTGTTATTATCAATAAGATATATAAGGTTGGGTTTAAGATATAGAACGTTTGGTATAAGATATATTAGGTTGTGTATAATGTATATAAGGTGGGATATAAGATATATTAGGTTGGGTATAAGATATATAAGGTTGGGTATAAGATATAATAGGTCGGGAATAAGTTATGATAGGTTGGGTATAAGTTATGATAGGTCGGGTATAAGTTATAAGAGGTTGGGTATAAGATATAAGAGGTTGGGTATAAGATATAATAGGTTGGGTATAAGTTATGATAGGTTGGGTATAAGTTATAATAGGTCGGGTATAAGTTATGATAGGTTGGGTATAAGTTATAATAGGTTGGGTATAAGATATAATAGGTTGGGTATACGATATAATAGGTTGGGTATAAGATATAATAGGTTGGGTATAAGATATAATAGGTTGGGTATAATATATTATAGGTTGGGTATAAGTTATAATAGGTTGGGTATAAGATATTATAGGTTGGGTATAAGTTATAATAGGTTGGGTATAAGTTATAATAGGTTGGGTATACGATATAATAAGTTGGGTATAAGATATAAAAGAGGTTGGGTATAAGATATAATAGGTTGGGTATAAGTTATAAGAGGTTGGGTATAAGATATAAGAGGTTGGGTATAATATATAATAGGTTGGGTATAATATATTATAGGTTGGGTATAAGTTATAATAGGTTGGGTATAAGTTATAATAGGCTGGGTATAAGTTATAATAGGTTGGGTTATAAGTTATAATAGTGTTGGGTATACGATATAATAAGTTGTGTTATACGAGATAAAAGAGGTTGGGTTATAAGACTATAATAGGTTGGGGTATAAGTCTGATAAGAGGTTGGATAATAGTATAGAGGTTGGGTATAAGATAATCGGTGTGGTATAAGTTTATGATAGGTTGGGTATAAGTTATACTAGGTCGGGTATAAGTCTGTATAGGTTGGGTATAAGATATAATAGGTTGGGTATAAGATATAATAGGTTGGGTATAAGATATAATAGGTTGGGTATAAGATATAATAGGTTGGGTATACGTTATAATAGGTTGGGTATAAGTTATAATAGGTTGGGTATAAGTTACAGTAGGTTGGGTATAAGTTATAATAGGTTGGGTATAAGTTATAATAGGTCGGGTATAAGTTATAAGAGGTTGGGTATAAGTTATAAGAGGTTGGGTATAAGTTATAATAGGTTGGGTATAAGTTATGATAGGTCGGGTATAAGTTAGAATAGGTTGGGTATAAGTTATAATAGGTTGGGTATAAGATATAATAGGTTGGGTATAAGTTATAATAGGTTGGGTATAAGTTATAATAGGTTGGGTATAAGATATGATAGGTTGGGTATAAGTTATAATAGGCTGGGTATAAGTTATGATAGGTTGGGTATAAGTTATAAGAGGTTGGGTATAATATATTATAGGTTGGGTATAAGTTATAATAGGTTGGGTATAAGATATAATAGGTTGGGTATAATATATTATAGGTTGGGTATAAGATATAATAGGTTGGGTATAAGTTATAATAGGTTGGGTATAAGATATAATAGGTTGGGTATAATATATTATAGGTTGGGTATAAGTTATAATAGGTTGGGTATAATATATTATAGGTTGGGTATAAGTTATAATAGGTTGGGTATAAGTTATAAGAGGTTGGGTATAAGTTATAATAGGTTGGGTATAAGATATAATAGGTTGGGTATAATATATTATAGGTTGGGTATAAGTTATAATAGGTTGGGTATAAGTTATGATAGGTCGGGTATAAGTTAGAATAGGTTGGGTATAAGTTATAATAGGTTGGGTATAAGATATAATAGGTCGGGTATAAGGTATAATAGGTTGGGTATAAGTTATAATAGGTTGGGTATAAGTTATAATAGGTTGGGTATAATATATTATAGGTTGGGTATAAGTTATAATAGGTTGGGTATAATATATTATAGGTTGGGTATAAGTTATAATAGGTTGGGTATAAGGTATAATAGGTTGGGTATAAGATATAATAGGTTGGGTATAATATATTATAGGTTGGGTATAAGTTATAATAGGTTGGGTATAAGTTATAATAGGCTGGGTATAAGTTATAATAGGTTGGGTATAAGTTAGAATAGGTCGGGTATAAGTTATGATAGGTCGGGTATAAGATATAATAGGTTGGGTATAAGTTATAATAGGCTGGGTATAAGTTATAATAGGTTGGGTATAAGTTATAATAGGTTGGGTATAAGTTAGAATAGGTCGGGTATAAGTTATGATAGGTCGGGTATAAGATATAATAGGTTGGGTATAAGTTATAATAGGCTGGGTATAAGTTATAATAGGTTGGGTATAAGTTATAAGAGGTTGGGTATAAGTTAAAATAGGTTGGGTATAAGTTAGAATAGGTCGGGTATAAGTTATAATAGGTTGGGTATAAGTTATGATAGGTTGGGTATAAGTTATAATAGGTTGGGTATAAGTTATGATAGGTTGGGTATAAGTTATAATAGGTTGGGTATAAGTTACAATAGGTTGGGTATAAGTTATAATAGGTTGGGTATAAGATATAATAGGTTGGGTATAAGATATAAGAGGTTGGGTATAAGTTATGATAGGTTGGGTATAAGTTATGATAGGTTGGGTATAAGTTATGATAGGTTGGGTATAAGTTACAATAGGTCGGGTATAAGTTATAAGAGGTTGGGTATAAGTTATGATAGGTCGGGTATAAGTTACAATAGGTTGGGTATAAGTTATAATAGGTTGGGTATAAGTTATAATAGGTTGGGTATAAGTTATAATAGGTCGGGTATAAGTTATAATAGGTTGGGTATAAGTTACAATAGGTTGGGTATAAGTTATAATAGGTCGGGTATAAGTTATAATAGGTTGGGTATAAGTTATAATAGGTTGGGTATAATATATAAGAGGTTGGGTATAAGTTACAATAGGTTGGGTATAAGATATAATAGGTTGGGTATAAGTTATAATAGGCTGGGTATAAGTTATAATAGGTTGGGTATAAGTTATGATAGGTTGGGTATAAGTTATAATAGGCTGGGTATAAGTTATAATAGGCTGGGTATAAGTTATGATAGGCTGGGTATAAGTTATGATAGGTTGGGTATAAGTTATAATAGGTTGGGTATAATATATAATAGGTTGGGTATAAGTTATAATAGGTTGGGTATAAGTTATAATAGGTTGGGTATAAGTTATAATAGGTTGGGTATAAGATATAATAGGTTGGGTATAAGTTATAATAGGTTGGGTATAAGATATAATAGGTTGGGTATAAGTTATAATAGGTTGGGTATAAGTTATAATAGGTTGGGTATAAGTTATAAGAGGTTGGGTATAAGATATAATAGGTTGGGTATAAGTTATAATAGGTTGGGTATAAGTTATAATAGGTTGGGTATAAGTTATAAGAGGTTGGGTATAAGTTATAATAGGTTGGGTATAAGTTATAAGAGGTTGGGTATAAGTTATAATAGGTTGGGTATAAGATATAATAGGTTGGGTATAAGTTATGATAGGTTGGGTATAAGTTATAATAGGTTGGGTATAAGATACAATAGGTTGGGTATAAGTTATGATAGGTTGGGTATAAGTTATGATAGGTTGGGTATAAGTTATAAGAGGTTGGGTATAAGTTATGATAGGTTGGGTATAAGTTATGATAGGTTGGGTATAAGTTATGATAGGTTGGGTATAAGTTACAATAGGTCGGGTATAAGTTATAATAGGTTGGGTATAAGTTATGATAGGTTGGGTCCCTAACTTATACCATAGCAGATGCGAAATTATATAAGTTGCACTTGATGCGTTTGTCCCTTTCTCTTTTTGATTTGTAGATTTTGTATTGTAGAAATTACCATTCATTCACAGATGCATTTTTATTTTTTATCATGTTCATTTATTCAGTTAAAAATCAATTAAATTTTATTGAAATACATCTTAATTTCGGACAATATTTTTTCCAACACATGTAATGCTATTCACACAGTTTCACTGATATTTTTTTACGAACCAAGACGGCAAAGGGATCAAAAAGTGAATAAAGGTCAAAGCCAAATTTCCTACAATATATTTCTAAATGGAACAAAAGCAGAACACACGTGGACTTGCATTTTAGCTGATATCTTATACAACAATGACGTAAATGTCATTTAAATTAACATACTGAAAAGGATATCATTACCTGGTTGTAAATAATACTTTAAACAAACTTCTAACTACTGATGATTACATTTGATTATCTTGATTTTTTTAATTACTTTAATTTTTCATTTGAATACAGAATCAGTTTACAGATCTAGCCTGGAACATTTAAAGGTGAAAAATGAAATTGCCTGTGTTATTTATATGAATAGAGTATTTCGATCAATTGACCAAGTGTCATCATTTAAACAAAATGCAAGATCGTGAAACATGTATTTTGTAATTAATATCAATATGTTATCGAAGTATTATTTATCGGAAATAATTCATATCACGTGTGCCATCGGAATATAATTTATTAGAAATAATTGATGTTATATGTGTTATCGAAATAGTATTTATCGGAAATAATTAATATCACGTGTGCCATCGAAATCTTATTTAACGGAAATAATTCATATCACATGCGTCAGCGAAATTTAATTTATTAGAAATAACTGATATCACGTGTATTATTGAAATATTATTTATAGAAATTTACCCCTTGATGCAGAACCGATTAATGAGAAACGTTTTAACAATAAGATAGGACAGTTATAATTTTCATTCATTATTTTCCCTTTTTGCCACTAGGCCTACAGACGCGAATTATAAGGCGAACTGTTTCCTATGTCTGTCACTAACTTCACATTTAGAGATGTCCCTTGTCTCCTGTATGTGTTTGTATTGTCATTTTCTCTGTCGTAATGCACGTGTTCTATTTGTTTAATGACTTTTAACAGAAACACGATACAAACATAGAAAAACTATCAATCTGTCTCCATCTGGCAAAACACGGGGGTCAATAAAATCAATAGTATTCTAATCACGTGACCAGTGGTATGCATTTAGAGATCGCTGGGGGTATATTAGTACATAGACAGATATTTGATAGAGGTTCGCTACAATGTTTTAATTCTGTGTACCATGACTTTTCCCTTAGGTGATAAGTATTATCTGTTCAGGAAAAAATATAAACCAGGATAATATTTTTTCTGCATCTATATTTAAGACTAATAATTAAAAAAAAAGGAAAAATAACAAAAACCTGCTATTTCGAAGTCATCCAGAATTCTTGTAACTATCAGTGTGTTCAATATCAGTAGATTTATTTCTTTTATGTAAATCCATATAAAAACAATATTACATAATATCATACATTGCACACTACCATAAACAATGTCATACACTACCACAAACAATGTCATACACTACCACAAACAATGTCATACACTACCACAAACAATGTCATACACTACCACAAACAATGTCATACACTACCACAAACAATGTCACGCACTACCACAAACAATGTCACACACTACCACAAACAATGTCACGCACTCCCACAAACAATGTCACACACTACCACAAACAATGTCACACACTACCACTAACAATGTCACACACTGCCACAAACAATGTCATACACTGCCACAAACAATGTCATATACTACCACAAACAATGTCATACACTACCACAAACAATGTCATACACTACCACAAACAATGTCATACACTACCACAAACAATGTCATACACTACCACAAACAATGTCATACACTACCACAAACAATGTCATACACTACCACAAACAATGTCATATGCTACCACAAACAATGTCATACACTACCACAAACAATGTCATACAATATCACAAATAATGTCATACAATACCACAAATAATATCATACACTACCACAAACAATGTCATATACTACCACAAACAATGTCACACACTACCACAAACAATGTCATACACTACCACAAACAATGTCATACACTACCACAAACAATGTCATATACTAACGCAAACAATGTCACGCACTACCACAAACAATGTCATACAATACCACAAATAATGTCATACACTACCACAAACAATGTCATACACTATATCAAACAGTATCACACAATGTCACGCACTACCACAAACAATGTCATACAATACCACAAATAATGTCATACACTACCACAAACAATGTCATACACTATATCAAACAGTATCACACAATGTCACCCACTACCACAAACAATGTCATACAATACCACAAATAATGTCATACACTACCACATACAATGTCATATACTAACGCAAACAGTATCACACACTACCACAAACAATGTCATACACTACCACAAACAATGTCATACACTATATCAAACAGTATCACACAATGTCATACACTACCACAAATAATATCATACACTACCACAAACAATGTCATACACTACCACACATAATGTCATACACTACCACAAACAATGTCATACAATGTCATACACTGCCACAAACAATGTCATACACTATATCAAACAGTATCACACACTACCACAAACAATGTCATACACTACCACAAACAATGTCATACACTACCACAAACAATGTCATATACTACCACAAACAATGTCATACACTATCACAAACAGTATCACACACTACCACAAACAATGTCATATACTACCACAAACAATGTCATACACTATATCAAACAGTATCACACACTACCACAAACAATGTCATACACTACCACAAACAATGTCATATACTACCACAAACAATGTCATACACTATCACAAACAGTATCACACACTACCACAAACAATGTCATACACTACCACAAACAATGTCATACACTACCACAAACAATGTCATACACTACCACAAACAATGTCATACAATATCACAAATAATGTCATATACTACCACAAACAATGTCATACAATATCACAAACAATGTCACACACTACCACAAACAATGTCATACACTACCACAAACAATGTCATACAATATCACAAACAGTATCACACACTACCACAAACAATGTCATACACTACCACAAACAATGTCATACACTACCACTACCACAAACAATGTCATACACTACCACAAACAATGTCATATACTACCACAAACAATGTCACGCACTACCACAAACAATGTCATACAATACCACAAATAATGTCATATACTACCACAAACAATGTCATACACTATCACAAACAGTATCACACAATGTCATACACTACCACAAATAATATCATACACTACCACAAACAATGTCATACACTACCACACATAATGTCATACGCTACCACAAACAATGTCATACAATGTCATACACTGCCACAAATAATGTCATACACTACCACACATAATGTCATACGCTACCACAAACAGTATCACACAATGTCACACACTGCCACAAACAATGTCATACACTACCACAAACAATGTCATACGCTACCACAAACAATGTCATACAATGTCATACACTGCCACAACTAATGTCATACACTATCACAAACAGTATCACACAATGTCATACACTACAACATGTCCTATTCTAATATGTCTGTACTTTTCTTTGACAACCATTGTAATTGTACGAAATCCAACATAAAATCCGCTTCATGGATTTTGTCTGTTTTGCATGTATAAGCTTCTAGAAAGGCCACACAACACAATGTCAAATTGCTATGAAATCTGATTGATTGTGACAACAAAAGATAGAGCACAGCTGTCGTTATAGATGTGTATCTGGAAATTAGCCATACGTAATCGTAATTATATCTGTCACTCGAGCTTATATTTGTCCACGTCGGTAATATCTCCATTTTCTTCACGGCTGAAAAACTGACCTTGTACGAAAGTAAAGAACGTCTCCGGCACTTTTAAGGTACATCATCGGATCTTTACAATAACGTTTAGAGCAAATAATCAGACCAAAGGCCGATTCATGACTACAACTGAGTTGAGTAATTTCCCGATTTTATATTTATTTCTTCCCTTTTTTTTTCTTTTTTTTTAAGCCTATAGATATGACCTAAATTTTGTAAATATATATTGTGTGACACTTTAATAAATAAAAAATTAGATTGAAAGAAAAAGGAATTGAATACATGTATATTAAAACGAGTATTGACGTACATGTGTATATGAGGCAAATGCGTTTGCCACACAATACAGAGGGGGGGGGGGGGGGGGGGGGGGGGGGGCTGTTGGAAAGCTGACTGGGCGGTGGTTTATCTAGCAGATATACACGTATTGAATTGCAGCGCAATATCGTCCCGTTGGTTGAAAATCGTGACAATTAAACTCCAAAATGAAAAATGTATCTCGATATTCGATCCGTCATAACCTCCACTTGAGGAGAGTTCAAATGACTTCCCAACATTAGAAAGACCTCTCGCTTTTGTTCGCGCTATAATTTTCTCCTCGTTGCGCCTTTGTAGCGAGCGATTTGAAAGCTCTTGTTAAATTCAAAAGATGAATAGTTTCTATACAAATCATATAGTATGAATAGATTTGCAAGTTAGGACTACTTCTTTTATTTCAATAACCGTAAGCGTCGTTAGTGTGGGTGATTATCGGCAAAACGGAGATAAATGAACATATCTTTACACTACTACATTTATTTGGGATCGACTCACGTGTAATGTAAAAAAGAAAAAGAAAAACTATTTTTTTTTTCAGTTTCATCAACAGTATTCTATTTAATTAATGTAAACTACTGAACGTGTGAGAACAGGCGTCGGCAAGGAGACGTGCTGACTCGTCAACTATTCAGGAAAAGTATTAATGGGAGGGATTTAAAACCGGTTTCTTATGGACTGTTATGTTAGAACAAGCCTGTAAAGGATTGCAAATATTGACATTTGTATTCATATGGTTAATTTGCTAACACAGAGCGGGCCAATTATAAAGTGGACGTAGCTGTGTTAGCACAACTTCTACCGTGTCTCCAGCTCAATATTCTCACAAACGCTTTAGACTGCTCTGGACCGGTGGTAAGGGAACTAGTATGACTGGTTGTACTGTTATTGATAAATGGATGTTGTGTATAGACATATATATGGGGACTGTGTACCAGGACACTAGCGAAAGTGGCCTCTCAGAAAGAGACATAGCAACATGTTGTCCATCAGGGGACCAATGGACCCGGCGTATCAGACAGGGACACAGTGTCCATCAGGGGACCAATGGACCCGGCGTATCAGACAGGGACACCGTGTCCATCACGGTACAAACGGACCCGGCGTATCAGACAGAGACACAGTGTCCATCACGGTACAAATGGACCCGACGTATCAGACAGGGACACAGTGTCCATCAGGGGACCAATGGACCCGGCGTATCAGACAGGGACACAGTGTCCATCTGGGGATCAATAGACCCGGCGTATCAGACAGGGACACAGTGTCCATCACGGTACAAACGGACCCGACGTATCAGACAGGGACACAGTGTCCATCACGGTACAAACGGACCCGGCGTATCAGACAGGGACACAGTGTCCATCACGGTACAAACGGACCCGGCGTATCAGATAGGGACACCGTGTCCATCACGGTACAAACGGACCCGGCGTATCAGATAGGGACACCGTGTCCATCACGGACAAATGGACTCTGACCAGCGACTTGGACGTATGGACACAGAATGGATAGAACTTCTGTCATTAAACAGGCTTGTCGGAACTTACTTATTTATAGCACAAAGGAATGACCACTTCCTTACTGACAGGCACGTTAAGGATTTCAGTGGACAGTACCAAGGTGCTACCGGACAATAGACAGCCAACAGAAGTGAGAACTTTGAGTCAGACTTCTAGTGTTGCTCACGGGATCAATATTGTTTCCGGAAGTGTTTCAGTTGCTATAAATACAGTAGTGGTGTTAGTAACTGGGACACCTAGAAGGTTTTCTTTTAAGTCTCATAGGAGAGTATTCCTCCACAGTTTGCCTCGAAATTCAATCATAGACATAACGAGTTTATAGTGAAATTTTAGTACATGTTTACTTATTGTTGGAGAGTATACGTGTTCTGTACTGACAGCTAACTTGTGTCTCCAATGATAGACGTGCCTGAATACTTGATGAACCATGCGTATAAAATAGTCACTGCCTACTTTCATTTCTAGCAGAGTGCAAATTAATCTACCAACAAATTTCCAATTGTTGAGAACCAAGAGACCCCACTTGAGTTCCACTGTAATGTATTTTATTGATAAATCGAAGCAGTGTATATGACGTCACTATAGGCTTCGGCGGTAACCGAGACCAAAGGTCTTTTGAAATGAAGGTAGTAAATTGTCGATACACATTTATGCATTATGAAAACTAAACAAATGAGGGAGGTTGGATCGATTGTATACTGCCAATTCAATACCCGTTTCCACACGATGAGCTGTCGTGAAATGGTTTAAACTGACATGTTAATCCATAGATACAAGGTCACATGACTATCCATTGAGGCCGGGGATGGCGGGAAACAACCAGACGGCACAACGCACGCGGAATATAATACCCGATTAACAAATACCAGGATATCTGTGTATCTCTGGGCCGCGAAATATGACCGCAATGAAGCTCCTTGTAAATTGTAAATCCAACAAAACTAAGATACCGCTAACAGTTATCATATTAGCGATATATTTTTAACGTATAATTTACGTTTTAAAAGTCGTTCGAAGCATACAAAAATGAATTCCAGTGCAACTACCCATTTATATTGAGGCATCAACATCGCCATACTATGCTTATCGAACATGAACGTTTTATTTCATTTTACAGATTTCAAGACAGCTGTCATCCAGACTCTCGATACATTTAGGTTCAGAACAGGCAAGATGTTGGCATAGCTGAGTTGTAAACTAAGGCTTCAGCTGTGCCACATGCTGCCATATTTGGGCCTATTCTAATCGTCACATATGATGAGAGTTCCAATGGGGAGATAATCAACACTTCCAGTAAGTATGTTTACTATACTTTCTTACATTCTACCAGAGTTTCCAGATCTTTCCTTACACTGGCCTCTGTAATGCTGCAATGGATCAAATCCTTTTAATATATAGATTGTCAGTTATCGCTCCACTAAGCTTCGTGAATTATGAACTTTTTTCTATAGTTTGTCGGTTATCGCTCCAGTAGGCTTTGCGAATGGGGAACTTTTTATCTCTATAGCATGCCAATTGGAATTAACTCTTTAGATCGTGTGATGGCTCCCAATGTTAGACTAAAGGAGTATTTTTTGAGTTCTTTGAGGAAATGGGATGGGTTTTTTTCTGATCCTTTTTCAGTTTCTTGGCAGTTGGCTATTTCCTATATTATACATGTAATGACGGTACCAGCTTGTTCGGGCACGATTAAATGGCCACGTTTCCCGAAAACCTCGTGTCATAAATAATGACATGATTCCTGTCCCGATCCATAATACTAACACCGGAATGTACCAGTTTGTTTCCTTGAACGAACCTTTCAGTGTACCAAGTGTGTGTGTGTACTTTGGGAGGCGGCTCCGTTTGATAGCGCCGAACTGATGTCGACTTTACGGTGTTACCTTCCTGAAGCATACTGCGGAAGACACCCAGAAGGACACCTCACCCGGTAACATTATTCTGACAACGAGCAAACGAGGTGTCCCATCATAAAATGTTGAGTGCTCAGCAAGCAGGGATAGAGACTACCATTAATAGAGCCTATGGTACGTCTTAGCCAGGGAACAGAACCCAAAGCGTTCCTCACGGGGGAACGCTCAACTAAAGACCACAGCGTTACGAAAAGAAAATTGTTTATAGATTAGAGAAAAGATGATATCTAAATTGAGTCTACAAGCAAAGGGGGGGGGGGGGTGCAATGGGAGGGGGGGGGGGGGGGGGGGGCATCAGATTCAATTCTTATGCCCAATCTATGCAGGGCAGAGATAGCGAAGAGAGGACATTTCGAGCCAAAAGCTTAAGTATGTTTGACAATTTATATCTAGATTTAATGCTGTTCGTCAGTCTTAGACAATTTATATATATAGTTTTAATGCTGTTCGTCTGGTCTGTGACTCTGGGGAGAGTAACGAGTATTTGTATTGTTCTGTATTGTATATTTTATTTGCCCCTCTCAGGAAGTGGAGGGACTATTCACACTTTGTCCTGGTTCTATCTCATGAACTGAGAGTCACTAGAACTTCATTCTAGGGGTATGTGTTTATATAGGTAAGGCAGTGTGTCATTTACCAAAAGTAGGTCACTATGACCTACATTTTGACCTTTGATTTGTATAAAAAAAAACAACGTTTGTCTGTGTTCTATCCCCTAAATTGTCTGGTATTGAAATCCATTACCTTTGACCGTATCAAAGTAAAGTTTGTCTGTGTTCTATCCCCTACACTGTCTGGTATTGAAACCCATACCCAAAGTATACGTTCACCTAATTGCGGCAGTGTGTCGTGTATCAAAGAAGGTCACTCTGGCCTACATTTTGTCCTTTGACCTACATCCGGACCAGATTGTTTTGTTGAGTGTTTATTTCAGTTATTAAATTTCTCCCGAATGTTTTAAGGCGTCAGAAAAATATTTTCAACTTGCAGCGATGTCCAAAATTTCAAAATCAAATCCTATGCCAATGTAAACTTCAGAAGTAGGCAAAACATTAGAAGATCAATGAAAGTTGAAATAGGGTTGAATTTAAAATTCATATTATATTTATCCATTGTCATAAATTACTCGTTGAAGGTGTGGTACTATTGTCTAGAATACATTAAATAGGTAAAATCATGGAAGAGATAAGTTGCCGAATTTCCACCCAATTATAACCGCTTATTATATATTACATATGCATATACTTTATATAGCATGGGCTCAAGTACCAAACCTTGGGGTACTCCATCAGTAATATAATTTTGTAGAACTCCATTCATCTCCAATAGACCCAAACATAAAATATGATGACGACCAGGAACATACATTATTTTGGTGTTCATGAATTCTTGTTATTTTGATGATATAGATTATCCATAATTTTGATGTTTAAGAATTCTTTTTATCTTGGCAGTATAATCAATCCATATATCTTTATGACACAAAAGATTATCACATGTTTGCAAAACAAAATCTACCAACAGTGTTACATCTTTCAGAAACTTTAAATGCACATATCATATATATGTACACACCACACATACACACACAAACCACACATACACACACCCCACACATACGCACACATACAACACATACACACATACCACACACACACCACACACACTACACACACCACACGTACACACACAAACCGGGTATACATTATATTAAATTACCTTAAACAGTATTCCTTCATCTTTTTAGTTTAAACTGTTTTGCTTGTCAATTTCCATTTAACAATATACATGTATGAACCAGAAACCAGAGTCAAACACTTATATAAATCTGACAACTACATAATTATATAGATTGACGTTACATAACAGCATAGACATAATAAAACACAACATCGTAGTATAATGCCAATAGAGTCTAATGTGAAAACAGTTGGAATTCGATCAAATAATAAAATACATTGTAGTTAATAAAAAGTATAACGATAATAATAAAGTTTCTTAGATTTGTTAAGTCTTTATTATTTCCTATCTCCAAAAGTTGGACTTTGGCCATACAAGGTTTTTTATGGTTCTCTGATATCTAAATAATGGTTACTAGTACATCATAAAATGGTATTCGTCTCCAACATCACCGCTGTCACAATATGAACAAATCATATTATTTCCTTAAATATTTCCATCTCTCCCAGTTCTATATTCAACTTATGCGATGACAATCTAAGTTTTGCTTTTTCTTTAATGATTTGTAATCCAATAGGTTTTGTTAAATACTGTTTCTGACAAAAATTACCATATTCATATTTGTCCAAAGAACACTTCGATGACAAATTGATCAACGATATACAATGTTGTTGACCATTGTCACACATTCTATATTTAATAGTACTCAATAGTTTTGCTTTATAACGGTTAGGTTCAGTCTGCCAATAAATCTCCCACGCCTAATCAAAGTAACTCATTTCTTCATAACAAGCCTTCAACATACAATTGTCTGTAAGTTAAGTTTATGCCACTATTTAACAATTCTAAATTTTCGAATTATATGTAAAGGCAGTCTTCCAAGTTCTTGATATATCATTACATTTGGTGTACTTCATTTAACCCCTAAAATTCTCTTATAAAATCCTAAACGTAATTTTTCAAACTTCAGGCGCTTCATGAAGCCCCATACACCAGTTCCATAATTCAATTGACTACCCACAAAACGACGAAAATTCTGAGTTGAGTTTCAATGTTAAAATATTTTCTTATAACATTCGAAACGGCAAACAACGCTTTCTCCTTTGTTTCGGTTTTTGTCTTGTGCTATCCATCACCAAAATTCCAAGATAGCTAAAACAATTTACATTTTCTAGCAAACATCCATTACAGTACCATTTCTCGGCCTCATTCAATTTATCCATTTCTGAAAACCATAACTTTAGTTATTTTCAGCATTAAGAGTTATTTTTCATTCATCAGTTAATAACAACAATGAATCTAACACAATAATCTACAACATAAGACAATCGGGAACCGTCGGTATTTTCCGTAAGCAATAAAATTTACGTTTACGTAAAGTGACGACGTTATCCAGATTGGTACTATATTATTCGTATGGTATATGGGTTTGTCGAAGTGAGGGTGATTTTGTACAATGATAATTTCTGCTTCCATATTTTTAATCATTGGGTTTCTATAATAGTGAAAATGACATTGCTTTCATTAATTGGTCGTTCTAACTAGGACAAATTCGATGCCACCGTGGGTTTCTAACCATAACTCACTTTTTGTAACCACTACAAAAGCCAAATTCAGCGACATCACATTCGGCAACCACTGTGGATATCAACATCTAGTAAACAAGTGCCTTTATCCTTCAATTCCTCCAATACAAATCAATTTGATATGAGCTTTGACCTTTGTCACAAAGGCTAAGCAATGGATTTGTCGTAGTTTTAAAATCTTTTTTTGTAAAACTTTATTGTCGGATGTCTTATTTTCAATCTTGATGGAAGTAAATGATGAATTAACGGAAATTAAGTTACGAAGGTTCCGTACACATACGTATGCCTTGTAATAATAATATTGAACTTAATTTTACTGCACTTCGATGCATTTATATACAGGATGTGATCATATTATTTTTTCACATTAAACGAAATTAATGTGAAATGATATTATAGATGCAGGTTAAACATCACACGATATATTATTATACAAGAAGACCATTTTTATCTTTTTTTTTTTAAAAAACTCGCTCAATGAACAATAACAACTATGCATTCTTTACATATTATATATATATATATATATATATATGCACTAAAAACGCCTTAAAACAAACCTTATCAGGTATCATTGAAAGTATTGAAACAAATAAGATGTATCATAAAAAGATAGAAAAAACCCGTTAAAATATCGAACATGCTGTTTTTGGGCAGTGGACTAAAATGATTTCATAAATAAATGAAAACTTTTCATACAAGCCAACACCAGATTTAAACAGATTTTTTGGCTGACATAGGTAGTGAACCAGTGAAATGTTAAACCTTTATTTAAGAAGGAAAATCCTACCCTTGTTTCAAACTACAGACCAATATCGCTGCTAAGTTTTATCTTTAAGAATATTTATAACTTCTTTCATAACAAAAAACTTATTTCACAAATATCAGTCATGTTCTTACCATGCTGCTCAACGGTATTCTACCTTTTAGACTTACCATAGTATTGTTTCTGCTCTGGACAACCAACACGACTGTTGTCTAGTTTTTTGCGATCTATCCAAATCTTTTGATAGGGTTTGACATAAAGGATTATTATATAGATTAAAAAAATGTGGTATAACATGTAAAATTTTATTTGGTTAAAAAGTTACTTATTACAAAGCAAACAAAAAGTTGTTTATAAATCAAGTCAGACAAACTCACTAAATCTATCTGCAGGAGTGCCCAAGAGTTCAGTACTGGATCCTCTCTTATTTCTTATAATATGCAAATGATGTTGCTGAAAATATGCATAAGCAGACTACATTTTTTTTTGTATTTGCTGACGACACACCCATGGGAAAATCCTCCGCAACTACTGGAGAAATTGAAAGATGTTTGAATCATGATCTAGCTATTTTGGAAAATTGGTCAAAGAAATGGTTAATGAAATTAAATGCAATAAAAATAAATATCAACTTTCTTTTCAAAAAGACGTAATACTACATTACCTATTTCAACACATTACTTTGCCATTTGTTCAATATCACAAACATCTAGGTCTTAATTTCTCCAGTGATGGCAGTAGGTCATACCATATTGACTGTTTTGCTATGTCGGCATACACAAAACTAGTATTACTTTAAAAACAAACTTAAAAATTCAGTGTCTAGACATTCTTTATCTGTTCTTTATGAAATATATCTTCGTTCCTTACTGGAGTATAGGTATTCTCAACAAGATTCTAAAAAACTTGAGGAAGTCCAGTTACCGGCAGCTCGGTGAGTTACTGGCCTACCCATATAGAGACAGGATGGGAACTTTTTTCTGAACTTTGCAAACAAATTAAGCTATCAACACTTTTCGAAATGAAAAATGAAATGACACCAAATTATCTGTTAGAACACCTTCATAGACACCGTTCTGACACATCAACATATCCTACTCGTAACCAAAATGACTTCACTATTCCAATATGTAGGACTGAACTACTTAAAAAAACATGCATACCAACTTCTGAATGGAATTCCCTCAACTCTTCTATAAAGACACGTCGGTCTCCTGTTGCATTTAAAAGCTGTTTACAACATGATATTGTTGCTGTTCCAATTTTTTAACAGTAGGAGAAAGAATTTCACAAACTAGACTTGTCCATTTTATCCTGTTGTAAGAAATCTTAGCAACTTAAATCTTCTAGAGATTCTTCTAGCTGACACAAACGCTCTTCTTTGGGGAAATCAAGATCTCACTTTTGAACAAAATAGTAAAACTTTCACCTTTGTTTGTAAGTACATAAAGGACACAACCTATTTCTAGTAGTCTTGATCACAAAAATCACATCATGTTTTTGTGTGAAAACCTTGGACAATACCCTTGAGTACAGAGAAACAACTGTCATCAAATTATAAAAAAAAATGTTTTGTTAGTTCAATTTATTTGATCCAAAATTATATTTAAATGTTCATGTTAATACAACCATGATGCATATAAAATGTATTTAAAGTTAGGAGAAGGTTAACTAAGTTGTAAGAACTTGTACCTAATCATTTTTGTCATTTTAAGGCAATAGAGTGCATGTTTAAACCAGTGAACCAGAATTGGTAAAACATCTAATGTCTGGTCTGACTAAAGTGTTGGGGTCAGAAGAAGCGGCCAGGGTCCGATATAAAAGACGCAGTACATACACAAGTCTTAGCTTGTAAAGTATACAGAACTCTCGAGTTGCCAAATCCACAGATCATGTCTCCTTCTTTCTAAAAACTTGAACGTTGGCCTACATTGGTTTTCGTTGAAACGAGACACTTGATATTCTATTTGGGTAGATGTAATTGATGGCAGTATTGACATGAAAACGGGTAGTACAATTGGTGACCACTGTCTCTTGACAAGACTTTGATTCAACACGAACATACAATATTATACATAAATCGTGCTAGCTGGGTAGGCGGGTATCACTTACCCAAACCACTATTACTATGTCAACACAGCGACCATACAATGAGGATCAGATAATGATATAGACAGTTTACCGTATCGACACGTACACCCACAACACTCTAACGGTATCACGAATTACAAACTCACCAGTAAGTAATTTGGCCGGTAACAATAGGCGTCCGATCAGCTTTACTTTTTAACAAGTGAGTTTCGTCATGGCGATTAAAAAAATGCGCCCATTCTGGTCTTATTTCTATCAAGCAGGACAGCTATTTTAGCTTAAAATTCAAAAGAATTGTAAAAGGGGTTTGTTAAACAACATTCTTGCAAGAGATTCCAAAGGGATCTTGGCGCTCACCATTAAATGATCCCTTTTTCAATAAAAAATTTCATATTCAATCGACTTCTCTTTTTTGTATATACATGTAGTTTTTTTGTTATTTTCAAAAGTGTGACAGTAGTACTTCATAAATGACCTTTATTCGTTCTATGTAAGACTGTTAAGATGTTTTCTGGCCATATTTCCTTTTCGTCATTTACCTACATTATTGTACTAATTCCATTCAACTTGTTCCCCAGTCAATCTCATTTGATCGTACACCAGTACGGACCAAGTAGGTGAACCGACATATGGCACAACGCATGCAAAATGCCTTTATGTACAAACAAGAAATCACAAAGGGAAATTGGCACCAATTATCGATAGCCTTTCCTCCTCTTTTACTGATAAGCGTCAGTGAGAATGAGAATTAATGACAAAAATGCAAAGTGTACCAAGAACATATGCATAATTTTGTATCAAAATTAAAATCGCGCACCTTGCCATCGGGAATGTGCCAGCCAAGGACCTATAATGATGATTCAAAAACACGTAACACTGAGATATCTTTACTTATTACATTTTTATCAGTGACATATCAGAAACTGACATCACTGCTTATATAATGACTAGTAACTATAGTTTTTGACTAATCAGAACGGTTCTTTCTATTGAAATCCGCCGATTGTTCGCATCAGGTCCAAATGAAGCAAAGTAGAAATGTGATTATTTTACAGCACTTCTGCAGTATAAATTGCAGTTTCTAATAAAATATTCACTTGGCAACCGTCTTGCAAGCAAATTTTACGAGGTGATAGCAGAAATGCTGAAATTGCGTTGAGGAAGCTAGTCCATTCAAAATGGCGCTGTCTTTCGACATATTTTATTGTCCAAAGTAACAAATGGATAATAGGCAAGTTCTTCTCCTAGAGGCGTAGCTAGACCAGTGGGAATGTATAAGCCCAGGCAAGGGGTTTGGGGGTCGCTTAGCCCCCAGCGACCAAGGGCGGATCCCTGGTAGGGGGTTGATTGGGGTGAAGCCCCCGGACGGAATATTGCCTTAAAGATTTTATAAAGGTCTGCAATTGTTTTTAGAGAAAGTTATTTAATAATATATTTATTCCTCATGTTACTGATCTAGACTTTAGACAGTTGAATCATTTGTGACAATTTGATGTCAGTGTAGTCGATGCCCATTTGTGTGTGTAATCGTGGTGTGGAGACTCGGAGCTGATGTGACGTTTAACAAGCTGTCCGAGGTTTGCCCAATAGGTAACCGGCGAATTTAGAGTAAAAGTTTTCAATTTTGGGTCGCTGTGACCAAAACTTGAACAATGCACAAAGCATATAGTTTTGGTCTCCATTTTGAATAAATACACTTGTCAACTTTATAAAATCGGAAACATGGGATTGCTAGGCTAGTCAGAGACAAAGTATGACGTGTTTAATTAGATGGTTACTTAAAATATTGACCCGACACACACGGTAAGATTTTTTATTTGCAAGTCCAGGCTTTTTTTCTAAAGGACGTTACGCCCCTTTCTCTACACATACAACACGATAATACCACAATAATAATATAACTGAGAAATACAATGAGAGAGGGTACAGAGAGTACAGATTCAATACCAAAGGTTCGTTCAGGTACATGTACTGTAGTATTAAACCGCCATCTAACATGTAAAACGTTTGAACAGGTTTTACAATATCGAAGTTTGCCTCTGTCTCAAATTCCACATAAAATAACCTCTAAATTGAAGTCTACAAATAAATCATTTAACGTATCAAACATAACTCTGATTGAGAAAATTTGAACATCTAAAAAAACAATGGCAGCCTCTTCAACTCCGTCACCACACAAACAAATAGGAGACAAATTCTACAGATAAATCTGACCGCTGTATCTGGCCATGTGGCAAAGAGAGATGAGCAAATAATCGGGAACACATGCAGGGACACAAGACTTTTTTTCTTCAAAGTTTTAAAAAGAAACAAAGGATTTAGCATACAGTATATAATATTTGATAAATGTATAAACGACAGCACAAAAGACAACTATGGGGTGCTTGATAATTTTCCGGGTTTCTTAACTCCCTGTTTAAATCATAAGGATGTGACGTCAAATATTAACTACTGTTTCCCGCACTTTTTTCGACGCATATATATTTTTAATGAAACAAATAGAAAACTGAGCTCGTGAAAAGCATTGAATTCTGTCATACTCGTGAAACATAAGTTATATTATAGCAAAAAGGAAAGGAAAGAAGAAGATGGTTACCATCAGATTTGTTAAGGAGGGGCAAAGTGTGCTAGTGCAGGGAACCAACATGAAGAGTGGCCTGCTAGAGATGGCAGACGACTGGACCATGGAAGTGGATCTACATGGAAGATCATCTTTTCCGAACATAGTCCAGACGTCCCTTAGACCAGACATTCTTCTGTGGTCTAGGGGAGAGAAGAAGCTACTACTAGTAGAGCTGACCGTGCCATGGTAAGAGAGATGTGTACAAGCAAACGAGAGGAAGCGTGCCAAGTATGAGGACTTGTTGGCTGAGTACCGGGAGCAGGGATGACAGACATGGAACTTCCCTGTGGAGGTTGGGTGCAGGGGTTTCCCTGCACAGTCAGTGTGGAGGACGTCCAGCGCGCTCGGACTGACAGGCCTGGAGAGGAGGAGAGCAGTACAGATGCTCGCCCAAGCAGCTGAACGTGCCTCCAGTTGGGTTTGGAGGAAGAAAGAGGAGAGTACCTGGAAGCCAACCGTTGGAGCACAGTGACTGATCATCACTGTGGACCCCCATCCAGAGAGTGTTCCGAGCTAAGGGTTGAAACATTCAACGAAGGATGGACTCGGCTGATGACTCCAGTGGAGCGGCAGTGCGACACACCATCAATGGCATCTGTATTATGGAAGTATTCAACGGGCAATCATTCAATATCTTACATCGTACATGTACTAGTATATGATATGTTGATGCTGGGTCATAGTGTATGTTGGACGTGAAGTAATCCCTTCAGTAGTTCCTGAGAGCTTCATACGTCAAGATTAAAGACGGATGCTGGTTGCAGTCTGAAGATTTGTTGGGATTTCCATTAAATAACAAAAAATAACATCCCATGGCACTTTACATTGATCACTTGAGTTTGTAAAAACCTTCGAATGTAAAAAGGAGTCTAGAGGTTCACAAAATCCTACTTCTCATTACGGAAAACATTAAAAGCTTCTGTAAGGAAATAAAACAAACCGTGCAAGGAAAGGAGTCTCTTAGAAGAAAGCTGCCCTCCTCCCAGAAAACAGTCCTCCTCTAGAAAAACAAACAGTCTTCCTCTAGAAAAACAAACAGTCCTCCTCAAAGAAAACAGTCCTCCTCTAGAAAAACAAACAGTCCTCCTCTAAGAAAACAAACAGTCCTCCTCTAAGAAAACAGTCCTCCTCAAAGAAAACAGTCCTCCTCTAAGAAAACAAACAGTCTTCCTCTAAGAAAACAAACAGTCCTCCTCTAAGAAAACAAAGTCCTCCTCAAAGAAAACAGTCCTCCTCTAAGAAAACAGTCCTCCTCTAAGAAAACAAACAGTCCTCCTCAAAGAAAACAGTCCTCCTCTAAGAAAACAGTCCTCCTCTAAGAAAACAAACAGTCCTCCTCTAAGAAAACAAACAGTCCTCCTCTAGAAAACAAACAGTCCTCCTCTAAGAAAACAAACAGTCTTCCTCTAAGAAAACAAACAGTCCTCCTCTAAGAAAACAAACAGTCCTCCTCAAAGAAAACAGTCCTCCTCTAAGAAAACAGTCATCCTCTAAGAAAACAAACAGTCCTCCTCTAAGAAAACAGTCCTCAAAGAAAACAGTCCTCCTCTAAGAAAACAGTCCTCCTCAAAGAAAACAAACAGTCCTCCTCTAAGAAAACAAACAGTCCTCCTCTAAGAAAACAAACAGTCCTCCTCTAAGAAAACAGTCCTCCTCTAAGAAAACAGTCATCCTCTAAGAAAACAAACAGTCCTCCTCTAAGAAAACAAACAGTCCTCCTCTAAGAAAACAGTCATCCTCTAAGAAAACAAACAGTCCTCCTCTAAGAAAACAGTCCTCCTCTAAGAAAAAAAACAGTCCTCCTCTAAGAAAACAGTCCTCAAAGAAAACAGTCCTCCTCTAAGAAAACAGTCATCCTCTAAGAAAACAAACAGTCCTCATCTAAGAAAACAGTCCTCCTCAAAGAAAACAGTCCTCCTCAAAGAAAACAGTCCTCCTCTAAGAAAACAGTCCTCCTCTAAGTAAACAGTCATCCTCTAAGAAAACAAACAGTCCTCCTCTAAGAAAACAAACAGTCCTCCTCTAACAAAACAATCCTCCTCTTACAAAACAGATTATCATCTTAGAAAACAGTCCTCCTCTAACAAAACAGTCCTCCTTTAGGAAAACAAACAGTCCTCTTCAAAGAAGAAATCAAAGTCCTCCTCTAGGAAAACAATCTCCCTCTAAAAAAGCAAAAGCAGTCCCTCTCTATGAAAACAGTCCTCTCTATAAAAGCACCGTCCTCTAAAAAAGTAGCCCCCTTTTTAAAAAACAACAGTTTATTTCTGTTTCAAGTTGTACTGAATTTACTGCTTTTTTTCTCTTCGTGTAATAACTGATCTGTATCCTAATTAGAGATCTGACAACTTTCAATAGAAGAAACTCGTCTCGGAAATTTTATTTGTTCCTGGTGAATTGGCCTACCTTATCTGTTCCAGTGATTCGTTGAATCGCACATTCATGTTATATATTTTGTACAAGCATTTCATCATCGACTGATTTAAAACAAGAACCTCTTTATTGCTATCGGAATCTCTGGTGCGGAAACAAGGTAACGTTAGGTTTCGCCTCATATTCACTTCAACCAACTCAACTAGCACGGCGATTTTGAAATGGAAATGACGAAACAATCGGAAGTATTCTACTTTCATTTTAAGAATCGAATGTAAAAACTGTCGGAGATATAGTGAATACATTCGATATTTTGCCACATTTGAAGACATTAATATTTGTAGTAGATATGTTGGTGGAGCTATTTGATATTGAGGTAATAACGTCAATGGAAGAGGAGTAACTCTAGCATAGATTCCGTCAAGCATCGCCTACTTCATGTTTGTAAAAGTAAAAATCAAACGTATTCGCAATCATTCTTTAAAACCAACAAAGAATTAAATGTGTGCGGTCTTTTTTTCTTGTTATTATTTCATTTTCTTTTATTTTTTTCCCTATGATTTTTGACAAGTTCCTTAATTTGCATTTTCCTTAAATAATGCTTGGCGTTCTTAGGATAAGAAATGTTGATGAAATCAGGCAAGATGGAAACTTTTAATATATCAAATGACTTCGATTTTGAGGACATTTCCTTTAGACTACTTGTTTGTTTCGTTTAAACCTAGTAATACGCAATAGGATATGGGGTTAGTCAGCCTCGGGGTTAGTCAGCCTCGGGGTTAGTCAGCCATGGAGTTAGTCAGCCACGGGGTTAGTCAGCCTCGGGGTTAGTCAGCCATGGAGTTAGTCAGCCTCGAGGTTAGTCAGCCATGGAGTTAGTCAGCCACGGGGTTAGTCAGCCTCGGGGTTAGTCAGCCATGGAGTTAGTCAGCCTCGGGCTTAGTCAGCCATGGAGTTAGTCAGCCACGGGGTTAGTCAGCCATGGAGTTAGTCAGCCACGGGGTTAGTCAGGGTTGGTGTTTTCTGTGTGGTTGTTCTTGCCATCATAAATGACTTCCGGTTGACTTTGACAATAAGAACTAGGACCACGCAATGTAAACTATTGTGAAATAAACTGACTGTGAAGTTCCCTTAAATTGATTTTAGATTCACTAATATTGACTTTCCATTTCTAAATAGTAGCATCCCTGCTTACCCAACTACGTGTTTACATGTTATGACCAGTTCGGTGCTCGTCGATACACCTTGTTGTTCCGTTGTCGCCACTTTTGATCTCGTTTTGATCACGGGATATTGCAAGCATTTGACCTATATTTATATCATGCACGAGGTGGATGGCACAGAAGACGCATTCCCTTCCAGAACACGTGGTCTTTTTCCTCTTTGTACCTAGTCAGGATCTTCATTGTCCGTTTGTTACGGTATCATTGGTACATTTGTTTATACATAAGGTTGTATTTTCTGAGATTCATTTTTTACGTTTGATTCTACATTACCAGTAGATACTACAATCTCTTCTCTTGGACTCGGGTCAGTTCAGGAAGAGCTATACCAATACATAATGATATTTTGAAAGGTTGTGTTAAACCAAGTCTGGCTTGGCCACAAGAAAATCTTATCTTTTTTTTAATGTTATTCAAATGGACACACAAACTATTTGAATTCAAATGGATATTGTCATGAAACGAGATGGATACTTTCAATCGAAACTGTGATGGACAAACATTGTTTGCAATGCTATTCATAAATGTGAACATTATAGAAATATCACATATTCACAAACATATCATGCCTGTCGTGAACCATGGAGCAGCTGAAAATAGATTAAAACTCAATATTTTTGTTTACCTCATCCATATCAGAAAACAATTAACTTATCTTCTTAAACTTCGATGCATGGTATTTAAACCAATCGTGTGTATGGAATGGGTGCTGATGATATACAGTAATTAATATTTGATTACGAGCTGATGTAAATTGCCAGAGGAACAAAACTCAATTTTATATGACAGTAGATATTCAACCGATAACTGAATCCGTGGAGATTTTTTACTAAAACGATGATGAAATGGTTGTCCGTGATATTTATTTATTTTTGATTTTAATAAATAAATTCTGAAGCTAATACTAAATATCGATAATATAAACACGACAGGCCTGAGAAGTTTGTGAATACGTGATATTTCTATAATGTTAACACGACAGGCCTGAGAAGTGTGTGAATACGTGATATTTCTATAATGTTAACATGACAGGCCTGAGAAGTTTGTGAATACGTGATATTTCTATAAAGTTAACACGACAGGCCTGAGACGTTTGTGAATACGTGATATTTCTATAATGTTACATGACAGGCCTGAGAAGTTTGTGAATACGTGATATTTCTATAATGTTAACACGACAGGCCCGAGAATTTTGTGAATACGTGATATTTCTAGAGGCACGACTCTAAGCCAGTAATATTACTTAATGGTCCATGTTTTTTTTTTTTTGCCATCTTCAGTTAATGCTCAATGATATATTCTAGGTGATAAATATGATTCAAAACTTTCGATGAGCGATATTAAATCTAGTCTCTAGCGATGCAACCACATTAACTATGACATTTCTCGTAAAAAAACTGTGAGTTTGTCACCTCTGACTTTTATTTGAATCAACATGATTTTGTTATGCAGAATAATCTTTGATTTTTTAGTTGATCATGATCGTCCAGTTTCTCCAATACATTATCCATTGCAGTTCTTCCATCTGAATATATGTACATTTTCATCTTTTGCTTTGAAATCTTGGATGTACAATTACAAGTTTCATGGTTTTTGCGATGTCATGACCGCGACATTTCCTCTGGGTGGTTTCGGAAAGTCCCTTTGTATAGGGAACGACTACTTGATCTGTCATCCTTTTCCTTGATGACCGTTCTCTAGTTCCCTCATTCACTTTCATTTTAAAAGTTGGTCACATTATCTGACTTAGCAGGGTGTCTACTAGCCCGAGTTTCCTCTAGCCCTGACACCATGTCTGGTGTAGCTGGTGTCAGGGTCAGAGGAAACTCAGGCCTAGGTGTCTAAGTCATCATATCACAGTGGGCGTGTTTATGTACTCATGATGTTTGTTCTGCGACATCTGAATCACTAACTATGTGTACATTTTTTCTATTAGTATCACTGTTTTAATATATCTAGTCAAATCCTTCTGGGATACTTTCTCGCAAATGTCATCAACATATTGTTTCCACAAGCTTGGCTTGTACTCAAAACACATTTATGGAGAGTGGATATAACTTCTCTCTCCAAATGTTCCATAAATAAAAAGTCAGTCACAAAAAGAGACCCTGTGCCGATCTTACATCCTGATTTACAAAATAGTTAGCGTTCTAACGCCAATTTATAAAACAGTTAAGATTGCTTTGTCAATGGACGTGTAGATAAAGAATTAACACCGAATCATGTGAAACGCATCAGAGGAGTAAACATGATTTCCGTCAGATCATTCAAGCTTCCGATTCCTCAACTTGAGGTTCTAACATGACTTCTAGAGACCCGATATTGTAATCAGTGACACATTAGGTACCCTCTTTCTGGATATTTGGAGAGCAGTGCATTTTCGGGGCGCTCTCTCATATGTCATTTAAGCATGCGACTAACGGTTTTTTCATTAATTCCTGGTTGGTAGTTTTCTTGGTTTCAAACACCAGTCACATGCTATTTCGTTACTGATATTCGTCAGTACGGCTCAATTTCTTACATGCCTATTCTATGACAATATCAACCACCGGACTTTTGTCTGGAACCATTGTAAAAGTCTAGTGTTATGTGTTACTTATTTCCCTCATGTGGATAGGTAATGTCCTCTAGCATACAATTCGCCTTTGTCATGTGATTATCCAGTACAATGCCACTGTGCGTCTTCTTTGATCATGGCCTTTGTCCTCAATCATTCTAATAACTAGACTGTAAGCCAATGGCTGTCTGATACCCTCTCTACCCAAACATTTGCGACTATGGCCACATATGACACATCTTGTTTTGGAAAACAGCATGTGTATTTGTAATCCCTCAAAACTCTTACTACAGGTAATAGTTTTCGGCTTAATCAAACAATATTTCTGTTTTGTCTTATCAGAAGCCTCCATTATTTTGCCATATTAACGGTTCTAAAACACCTGCTGTCTCGTGCATTAATATATTACACCACTTGAAGTTTAAACAAGGTCAGTTTCACAAAGTGGTTTGTACTATAAGGTGAGTTTCACTTTGCTAGTGATGTTATACATTGGTGACCTCTGACCTCTAAGATTGTCAAAAGCATGCATATGGCTTACATCAATGCCTACTCCATTTTCGGCCCCAGCGGCTGTCAAGCTATTGTATCATCCGACAACGTAAAACAAAAGGGAGGGAACTCTGATAGACTTAAATAACAATACTCCAATATACACCGTGTAGAAGGTTAACGGACTTGAAGGGCGCAGGACTTGCGTCCCCTTGCATTAGGGGGTGCGCCGACGCACTCAGAGGGAGCGCGAAGCGTGAATATTGCGAGAGATACGAGCATGAACTTCTTCTATCCGATCACAGAGAGAGATATTGATAGCTAATCTAATCTGATATATATACATGTATGTACATAGAATACCACAAGCCCTGTTTCACTTGGTGGCATAAAGGGCCATAAGATGCCAAGGAGGTATAAGTATGACAAGAGGCCCATGGGCCTTAACGGTCACCCAAGTTTTTTTTCAGCATATTTGGGCCCTGTGACCTTGAATGGAGGTCAAGGTCATCCATTTGAACAAACTTGGTAGCCCTTCATCCCAGCATGCTACAGACCTAATATTGGGTCTTTGGGCATTTTGGTTATCAAGAAGAAGTCGTTTAAAGATTTCAGCATATTTGACCCGTGACCTTGAATTGAGGTCAAGGTCATCCATTTGAACAAACTTGGTAGCCCTTCATCCTTGCATGCTACAGACTTAATATTGGGTCTCTGGGCATTTTTGTTATCAATAAGAAGTTGTTTAAAGATTTTAGCATATTTGACCCCTGTGACCTTGAATGAAGGTCAAGGTCATCCATTTAAACAAACTTGGTAGCTCTTGGTAGCCAGCATGCTACACACCCAATATCAGGTCTCTGAGCTTGTTGGTATTTGAGAAGAAGTTGAAAATGTAAATTGTTTACGACGCAAGACGGACGCTGGACAATGCACGATAGATGACGCCGGACAAAAGGTAAATTTTCGATAACATCTTCCCGTACACTGTTCAGGTATTATTAAACATTTTCTTCAGGTTAGTAAGTATGTATGTATTTGAAAAGAATTTTGTTTATCATAATCAGTATTGGATTTGATATGTTATGTATGTTTCAGTTTCATGGACCACAAAATCACCTTCATCAAATAAAGACCAGCAAAGCGTCTTACACTCAACCCATCGAGCTAAAGTGAAGTTTTGCTAAGCTGTGTAGTAGCCAGCTGTTGCTGCGGAGAAGCATTTGACACTTGTGACTACTTTTCTGCAACAACCATAGCTAGTCATGTAGTATACCATTGCGGTTAGTATTTACCAGAGTTACATGTACACATAATGCCAGTTATGAGAGTCTCTATTTACCAGAGTTACATGTACACATAATGCCAGTTATGAGAGTCTCTATTTACCAGAGTTACATGTACACATAATGCAAGTTATGAGAGTCTCTATTTACCAGAGTTACATGTACACATAATGCAAGTTATGAGAGTCTCTATTTACCAGAGTTACATGTACACATAATGCAAGTTATGAGAGTCTCTATTTACCAGAGTTACATGTACACATAATGCAAGTTATGAGAGTCTCTATTTACCAGAGTTACATGTACACATAATGCAAGTTATGAGAGTCTCTATTCACATACATACCAACCTAAGGAACATGTTTACTTTCCTGTACATTTAACACAAGAATCTTCATTGGAGCAGCAGTGACCATTAAAAACAGAAATCATATGTTTTAAAAATAGATTTTAATATTAGTTATCAGGTTAATAACTTAAAGAATCAAAATTATACCAGAGAAGTTTGGGTATTAGATAATGTAAGTACATGAAATGTGTTATTTAATGCAGCCAATCCTCAATCAAAATATTTAGGAAAAATAAATTGGATTTCAGAGAGAACACAGAATGACTTTTTCTTATTCTCTAATTTGAGTTTTTTTAAAAATAAAGTTGTGAAAAAATGGTAAAGTGTTCACAGTGACAAATTTGTAGTAATTATAAACAGGAAGATCCCCGACAATCATTATATGGCAATACATTTCAGTAAGAACTGTGATACCTCAAAAACAAAAATTCTCTGTGTACACTTACTAATAAGTACATATGATTTTTTTAAATTGTTTTACAATAATTCTTTATTTAGAACAAAACCTGTGTATGAGTATAAATAGATATGATTTTTGGTTGCTTAATTTAATTATCATAATTGTTTAAAAAGAGTTATTACAAAAAAATTATAAATCTTACAAAGTTATCAAAATAAACAGAAATAAAAATGTTCTCTAAAAATGGACTTTTTTAACAACCTTTCCAACTCTATGATCAAAACAGACATTACACTTCATACCAATGTAAATGTTTTCTAAACAAATGGTCTGTGGTTTCAACATTTCATCTAGATCAGTTTTGAATATATGGATATTGCATTGCTCAATTTGCTTGATAATATTAAATGTACACAGTGTAGATTTTTTTTTTAGATTAAAGTATGAGTTTGATTGTAGAGGAACATGACACTAAAAGATTAACACAGTTTTCTCCCATACCATTTCCACTACCGCTGTACTCAATTCTGTAATTTTCAGATATTGAAGGACTACCACCAGTTACAGTACTATAAATCATAAACCAGATGCCACTGTCACTAGCTAATTAAACATGTCATGACATGGTCATTTAACAAACTGCATGGATAATACAAGTATACTTTGAAGTTTTCCTGTACACTGTAATTTACTGTATGGGCAAGACAATTACTTATATCTCAAATAGTGAAAATGCCTTTTGCTGCCAGCTTGGGGAAACTGGCTATTATGTTTTCTTTAATATTAATATGTAAAAATAAAGCAATAATATTATAAATTGTCTCTTTGATTGAAGTGTAAAGGATTAGTACACAACAGTACCGACACAATGCCTCTCAATTGTCTATGCGAACAAACTAGGACACAACTGATGGTCACAAAACAGTTTACCAGGTACATATGTCTAATGCTATTGGGTTTTTATATATAAGTTATATATGTTATCATTAGGCGGTCTGCTGGCTATTTAGAATTATTTTAAAATCCTCAACTATCCTCCGGTGCCAGAAGCACACAGGAGATTACAGTTCTAGACTTACATTATGGGAATGTTTTGGGAGAAAAAATGCCCCACTAAACTATGATGTCCATCATTGTGTTGATGACCACAAGTCTTATAACTACAAATTAGGTAATGAAAATCAGTAAAAATGTTTTTCTTTTCAAGTTTTTGAATCGACAAACTCAAGATCATTAGAAGACATTACATTATAACAACCAGAGAAATTGAATCTATCACTTAATACTTAAGTACTACAATGTGCAGTTTAGAATATACTGATACAACAACAGCCTGATTATGACAGTAGTGATAGATGTAACTCGATTCCAGGGCCATCTCACTGATATTTTTCTATTGCTTCCTTGATTTTAGCTTCACTGGCTCCAACAACTTCACCAACCTGAAAAAGATAACCTGACTTTAAGGATGTGCAATATAAATGTAATACTGACTTAAAAGATAAACTGCAAATTGTGGATCTATAATGATTTTCTCCCTGTTTTAGACTGATGATTTAAGTTCTCAAATTTTTCATTTTTGAGAGCAACATGAGGCTCATGAGCCTTAGCAGTCATCTGAAAAACCATGTGCTATTGAAATATACATACTGATTAGCAAGTATACAGCTGGTACTGTTGGCCACAGTGGCCATCTTGGATTTGTGAACTATCAAAAAATAACAACCCTTGGTCAGGATCATATCAGGATCATTGTAATTAAGTTTGAGTTGAATCCCACTGGTGGAACATTAACTTGGGCAGAACTTTGAAATAGGTATTGTTCAGGAAAACCATGATTACCCAATCATGTTACTAAATGGCTGCCATGACTGCAAAGTCAAAGTTTTTATGTGGGCAAAATTTAGCACTTTCTTGGCTTCTCTTCCCTAATTACCACTGCCAATTTCAGCTCTATACCACCAGTGGAATTGGAGAAGTTTAAAATGATGTTTTTTTTTCAAGCAAGATGACAGCCATCTTGGATTTCAGATTGACTCAAAAAATAACAACCCTTGCGATGACGGTGGTAGATGGTATCAGTGTAGACTGTGATGACAGTGGTAGATGATATCAGTGTTGACTGTGATAAGTTGTGATGACAGTGGTAGATGGTATCAGTGTAGACTGTGATAAGTTGTGATGACGGTGGTAGATGGTATCAGTGTAGACTGTGATAAGTTGTGATGACGGTGGTAGATGATATCAGTGTAGACTGTGATAAGTTGTGATGACGGTGGTAGATGGTATCAGTGTAGACTGTGATAAGTTGTGATGACGGTGGTAGATGGTATCAGTGTAGACTGTGATAAGTTGTGATGACGGTGGTAGATGATATCAGTGTAGACTGTGAATAAGTTGTGATGACGGTGGTAGATGATATCAGTGTAGACTGTGATAAGTTGTGATGACGGTGGTAGATGGTATCAGTGTAGACTGTGATAAGTTGTGATGACGGTGGTAGATGATATCAGTGTGACTGTGATAAGTTGTGATGACGGTGGTAGATGATATCAGTGTAGACTGTGATAAGTTGTGATGACAGTGGTAGATGATATCAGTGTAGACTGTGATAAGTTGTAATGACGGTGGTAGATGATAACGGTGTAGACTGTGATAAGTTGTGATGACGGTGGTAGATGATATCAGTGTAGACTGTGATGACGGTGGTAGATGATATCAGTGTAGACTGTGATAAGTTGTGATGACAGTGGTAAATGGTATCAGTGTAGACTGTGATAAGTTGTGATGACGGTGGTAGATGATATCAGTGTAGACTGTGATAAGTTGTGATGACAGTGGTAAATGGTATCAGTGTAGACTGTAATAAGTTGTGATGACGGTGGTAGATGATATCAGTGTAGACTGTAATAAGTTGTGATGACGGTGGTAGATGATATCAGTGTAGACTGTGATAAGTTGTGATGACAGTGGTAGATGGTATCAGTGTAGACTGTGATTAGTTGTGATGACAGTGGTAGATGGTATCAGTGTAGACTGTGATAAGTTGTGATGACTGTGGTAGATGATATCAGTGTAGACTGTGATAAGTTGTGATGACGGTGGTAGATGGTATCAGTGTAGACTGTGATAAGTTGTGATGACAGTGGTAGATGGTATCAGTGTAGACTGTGATAAGTTGTGATGACGTGGTAGATGATATCAGTGTAGACTGTGATAAGTTGTGATGACAGTTGTAGATGGTATCAGTGTAGACTGTGATAAGTTGTGATGACAGTGGTAGATGGTATCAGTGTAGACTGTGATAAGTTGTGATGACGGTGGTAGATGATATCAGTGTAGACTGATAAGTTGTGACGACGGTGGTAGATGATATCAGTGTTGACTGTGATAAGTTGTTATGACGGTGGTAGATGGTATCAGTGTAGACTGTGATGACGGTGGTAGATGATATCAGTGTAGACTGTGATAAGTTGTGATGACATGGTAGATGATATCAGTGTAGACTGTGATAAGTTGTGATGACGTGGTAGATGGTATCAGTGTAGACTGTGATAAGTTGTGATGACGGTGGTAGATGATATCAGTGTAGACTGTGATAAGTTGTGATGACGTGGTAGATGATATCAGTGTAGACTGTGATAAGTTGTGATGACAGTGGTGGATGGTATCAGTGTAGACTGTGATAAGTTGTGATGACGGTGGTAGATGATATCAGTGTGACTGTGATGACAGTGGTGGATGGTATCAGTGTAGACTGTGATAAGTTGTGATGACAGTGGTAAATGATATCAGTGTAGACTTTGATAAGTTGTGATGACGGTGGTAGATGATATCAGTGTAGACTTTGATAAGTTGTGATGACGGTGGTAGATGATATCCGTGTAGA
Organism: Pecten maximus; assembly: GCF_902652985.1. Taxonomy (NCBI): domain Eukaryota; kingdom Metazoa; phylum Mollusca; class Bivalvia; order Pectinida; family Pectinidae; genus Pecten; species Pecten maximus. The sequence goes on from NC_047018.1 coordinate 22,698,339, forward strand.
CTGTGATAAGTTGTGATGACGGTGGCAGATATCAGTGTAGACTGTGATAAGTTGTGATAACGGTGGTAGATGGTATCAGTGTGACTGTGATGACAGTGGTAGATGGTATCAGTGTAGACTGTGATAAGTTGTAATGACGGTGGTAGATGATATTGTAGACTGTGACAAGTTGTGATGACGGTGGTAGATGATATCAGTGTAGACTGTGATAAGTTGTGATGACAGTGGTAGATGGTATCAGTGTAGACTGTGATAAATTGTGATGACGTGGTAGATGGTATCAGTGTAGACTGTAATGACGGTGGTAGATGATATCAGTATAGACTGTAATAAGTTGTGATGACGGTGGTAGATGATATCAGTGTAGACTGTAATAAGTTGTGATGACGGTGGTAGATGATATCAGTGTAGACTGTGATGACGGTGGTAGATGATATCAGTGTAGACTGTGATAAGTTGTGATGACTGTGGTAGATGGTATCAGTGTAGACTGTGATAAGTTGTGATGACAGTGGTGGATGATATCAGTGTAGACTGTGATAAGTTGTGATGACGGTGGTAGATGGTATCAGTGTAGACTGTGATAAGTTGTGATGACAGTGGTAGATGATATCAGTGTGACTGTGATGACAGTGGTAGATGGTATCAGTGTAGACTGTGATAAGTTGTGATGACGGTGGTAGATGATATCAGTGTAGACTGTGATAAGTTGTAATGACGGTGGTAGATGATATCAGTGTAGACTGTGATAAGTTGTGATGACAGTGGTAGATGGTATCAGTGTAGACTGTGATAAGTTGTGATGACGTGGTAGATGGTATCAGTGTAGACTGTGATAAGTTATGATGATGGTGGTAGATGATATCAGTGTAGACTGTGATAAGTTGTGATGACAGTGGTAGATGGTATCAGTGTAGACTGTGATAAGTTGTGATGACGGTGGTAGATGATAACAGTGTAGACTGTGATAAGTTGTAATGACGGTGGTAGATGATATCAGTGTAGACTGTGATAAGTTGTGATGACATGGTAGATGATATCAGTGTAGACTGTGATAAGTTGTGATGACGTGGTAGATGGTATCAGTGTAGACTGTGATAAGTTGTGATGACGGTGGTAGATGATATCAGTGTAGACTGTGATAAGTTGTGATGACGTGGTAGATGATATCAGTGTAGACTGTGATAAGTTGTGATGACAGTGGTGGATGGTATCAGTGTAGACTGTGATAAGTTGTGATGATGGTGGTAGATGATATCAGTGTGACTGTGATGACAGTGGTGGATGGTATCAGTGTAGACTGTGATAAGTTGTGATGACAGTGGTAAATGATATCAGTGTAGACTTTGATAAGTTGTGATGACGGTGGTAGATGATATCAGTGTAGACTTTGATAAGTTGTGATGACGGTGGTAGATGATATCCGTGTAGACTGTGATAAGTTGTGATGACGGTGGCAGATATCAGTGTAGACTGTGATAAGTTGTGATAACGGTGGTAGATGATATCCGTGTAGACCGTGAAAAGTTGTGATGACGGTGGTAGATGGTATCAGTGTAGACTGTGATAAGTTGTGATGACGTGGTAGATGGTATCAGTGTAGACTGTGATAAGTTGTGATGACGTGGTAGATGGTATCAGTGTAGACTGTGATAAGTTGTGATGACTGATGGTAGATGTATCAGTGTAGACTGTGATAAGTTGTGATGAGTGGTAGATGGTATCAGTGTAGACTGTGATAAGTTGTGATGACGGTGGTAGATGATATCAGTGTAGACTGTGATAAGGTTGTGATGACTGTGGTAGATGGTATCATGTTAGACTGTGATAAGTTGTGATGACGGTGGTAGATGATATCAGTGTAGACTGTGATAAGTTGTGATGACAGTGGTAGATGATATCAGTGTAGACTGTGATAAGTTGTGATGACGTGGTAGATGGTATCAGTGTAGACTGTGATAAGTTGTGATGACGGTGGTAGATGGTATCAGTGTAGACTGTGATAAGTTGTGATGACGGTGGTAGATGATATCAGTGTAGACTGTGATAAGTTGTAATGACGGTGGTAGATGATATCAGTGTAGACTGTGATAAGTTGTGATGACGGTGGTAGATGGTATCAGTGTAGACTGTGATAAGTTGTGATGACGGTGGTAGATGGTATCAGTGTAGACTGTGATAAGCTGTGATGATGGTGGTAGATGATATCAGTGAAGACTGATAAGTTGTGATGACAGTGGTAGATGATATCAGTGTAGACTGTGATAAGTTGTGATGACGTTGATAGATGATATCAGTGTAGACTGTGATAAGTTGTGATGACGTGGTAGATGGTATCAGTGTAGACTGATAAGTTGTGATGACGGTGGCAGGTGATATCAGTGTAGACTGTGATAAGTTGTGATGATGATGGTAGATGGTATCAGTGTAGACTGTGATAAGTTGTGATGACGATGGTAGATGATATCAGTGTAGACTGTGATAAGTTGTGATGACGATGGTAGATGGTATCAGTGTAGACTGTGATAAGTTGTGATGACGGTGGTAGATGGTATCAGTGTAGACTGTGATAAGTTGTGATGACGGTGGTAGATGATATCAGTGTAGACTGTGATAAGTTGTGATGACAGTGGTAGATGGTATCAATGTAGACTGTGATAAGTTGTGATGACGTGGTAGATGATATCAGTGTGACTGTGATAAGTTGTGATGACGTGGTAGATGGTATCAGTGTAGACTGTGATAAGTTGTGATGACAGTGGTAAATGATATCACTGTAGACTGTGATAAGTTGTGATGACAGTGGTAAATGATATCACTGTAGACTGTGATAATTGTGATGACGTGGTAGATGATATCAGTGTGACTGTGATGACAGTGGTAGATGGTATCAGTGTAGACTGTGATAAGTTGTAATGACGGTGGTAGATGATATCAGTGTAGACTGTGATAAGTTGTGATGACGGTGGTAGATGATATCAGTGTAGACTTTGATAAGTTGTGATGACAGTGGTAGATGGTATCAGTGTAGACTGTGATAAGTTGTGATGACGTTGATAGATGATATCAGTGTAGACTGTGATAAGTTGTGATGACGTGGTAGATGGTATCAGTGTAGACTGATAAGTTGTGATGACGGTGGCAGGTGATATCAGTGTAGACTGTGATAAGTTGTGATGACATGGTAGATGGTATCAGTGTAGACTGTGATGACGGTGGTAGATGGTATCAGTGTAGACTGTGATAAGTTGTGATGACAGTGGTAGATGATATCAGTGTAGACTGTGATAAGTTATGATGATGGTGGTAGATGATATCAGTGTAGACTGTGATAAGTTGTGATGACATGGTAGATGGTATCAGTGTAGACTGTGATAAGTTGTGATGACGGTGGTAGATGGTATCAGTGTAGACTGTGATAAGTTGTGATGACGGTGGTAGATGGAATCAGTGTAGACTGTGATAAGTTGTGATGACGGTGGCAGGTGATATCAGTGTAGACTGTGATAAGTTGTGATGACTGTGGTAGATGGTATCAGTGTAGACTGTGATAAGTTGTGATGACGGTGGTAGATGGTATCAGTGTAGACTGTGATAAGTTGTGATGACGGTGGCAGGTGATATCAGTGTAGACTGTGATAAGTTGTGATGACGTGGTAGATGGTATCAGTGTAGACTGTGATGACAGTGGTAGATGGTATCAGTGTAGACTGTGATAAGTTGTGATGACGTGGTAGATGGTATCATTGTAGACTGCTAAGTTGTGATGACGGTGGTAGATGGTATCAGTGTAGACTGTGATAAGTTGTGATGACAGTGGTAGATGGTATCAGTGTAGACTGTGATAAGTTGTGATGACAGTGGTAGATGGTATCAGTGTAGACTGTGATAAGTTGTGATGACGGTGGTAGATGATATCAGTGTAGACTGTAATAAGTTGTGATGACGTGGTAGATGGTATCAGTGTAGACTGTGATAAGTTGTGATGACGTGGTAGATGGTATCAGTGTAGACTGTGATAAGTTGTGATGACGGTGGTAGATGGTATCATTGTAGACTGTGATAAGTTGTGATGACGGTGGTAGATGGTATCATTGTAGACTGTGATGACGGTGGTAGATGATATCAGTGTAGACTGTGATAAGTTGTGATGACAGTGGTAGATGGTATCAGTGAAGACTGTGATAAGTTGTGATGACGTGGTAGATGGTATCAGTGTAGACTGTGATAAGTTGTGATGACGGTGGTAGATGATATCAGTGTAGACTGTGATAAGTTGTGATGACGGTGGTAGATGATATCAGTGTAGACTGATAAGTTGTGATGACGGTGGTAGATGGTATCAGTGTAGACTGTGATAAGTTGTGATGACGATGGTAGATGATATCAGTGTAGACTGTGATAAGTTGTGATGACGGTGGTAGATGATATCAGTGTAGACTGATAAGTTGTGATGACGGTGGTAGATGGTATCAGTGTAGACTGTGATAAGTTGTGATGACGGTGGTAGATGGTATATCAGTGTAGACTGTGATAAGTTGTGATGACGATGGTAGATGATATCAGTGTAGACTGTGATAAGTTGTGATGACAGTGGTAGATGGTATCAGTGTAGACTGTGATAAGTTGTGATGACTGTGGTAGATGGTATCAGTGTAGACTGTGATAAGTTGTGATGACGATGGTAGATGATATCAGTGTAGACTGTGATAAGTTGTGATGACAGTGGTAGATGGTATCAGTGTAGACTGTGATAAGTTGTGATGACTGTGGTAGATGGTATCAGTGTAGACTGTGATAAGTTGTGATGACGGTGGTAGATGGTATCAGTGTAGACTGTGATAAGTTGTGATGACGGTGGTAGATGGTATCATTGTAGACTGTGATGACGGTGGTAGATGATATCAGTGTAGACTGTGATAAGTTGTGATGACAGTGGTAAATGGTATCAGTGTAGACTGTGATAAGTTGTGATGATGATGGTAGATGGTATCAGTGTAGACTGTGATAAGTTGTGATGACGGTGGTAGATGATATCAGTGTAGACTGTGATGACGGTGGTAGATGGTATTAGTGTAGACTGTGATAAGTTGTGATGACGATGGTAGATGATATCAGTGTAGACTGTGATAAGTTGTGATGACGGTGGTAGATGATATCAGTGTAGACTGTGATAAGTTGTGATGACGGTGGTAGATGATATCAGTGTAGACTGTGATAAGTTGTGATGACAGTGGTAGATGATATCAGTGTAGACTGTGATAAGTTGTGATGACAGTGGTAGATGGTATCAGTATAGACTGTAATAAGTTGTGATGACGATGGTAGATGATATCAGTGTAGACTGTGATAAGTTGTGATGACGGTGGTAGATGATATCAGTGTAGACTGTGATAAGTTGTAATGACGGTGGTAGATGATAACGGTGTAGACTGTGATAAGTTGTGATGACGGTGGTAGATGATATCAGTGTAGACTGTGATGACGGTGGTAGATGATATCAGTGTAGACTGTGATAAGTTGTGATGACGGTGGTAGATGGTATCAGTGTAGACTGATAAGTTGTGATGACGGTGGTAGATGATATCAGTGTAGACTGTGATAAGTTGTGATGACGGTGGTAGATGATATCAGTGTAGACTGTGATAAGTTGTGATGACGGTGGTAGATGATATCAGTGTAGACTGTGATAAGTTGTGATGACGTGGTAGATGGTATCAGTGTAGACTGTGATAAGTTGTGATGACGGTGGTAGATGATATCAGTGTAGACTGTGATAAGTTGTGATGACGTGGTAGATGATATCAGTGTAGACTGTGATAAGTTGTGATGACAGTGGTGGATGGTATCAGTGTAGACTGTGATAAGTTGTGATGACGGTGGTAGATGATATCAGTGTGACTGTGATGACAGTGGTAGATGGTATCAGTGTAGACTGTGATAAGTTGTGATGACGGTGGTAGATGGTATCAGTGTAGACTGTGATAAGTTGTGATGACGGTGGTAGATGATATCAGTGTAGACTGTGATAAGTTGTGATGACGGTGGTAGATGGTATCAGTGTAGACTGTGATAAGTTGTGATGACGGTGGTAGATGGTATCAGTGTGACTGTGATGACAGTGGTAGATGGTATCAGTGTAGACTGTGATAAGTTGTGATGACGGTGGTAGATGGTATCAGTGTAGACTGTGATAAGTTGTGATGACGGTGGTAGATGGTATCAGTGTAGACTGTGATAAGTTGTGATGACGGTGGTAGATGGTATCAGTGTGACTGTGATGACAGTGGTAGATGGTATCAGTGTAGACTGTGATAAGTTGTGATGACGGTGGTAGATGGTATCAGTGTAGACTGTGATAAGTTGTGATGACAGTGGTAGATGATATCAGTGTGACTGTGATGACAGTGGTAGATGGTATCAGTGTAGACTGTGATAAGTTGTGATGACGGTGGTAGATGGTATCAGTGTAGACTGTGATAAGTTGTGATGACGGTGGTAGATGATATCAGTGTAGACTGTGATGACGGTGGTAGATGATATCAGTGTAGACTGTGATAAGTTGTGATGACGTGGTAGATGATATCAGTGTAGACTGTGATAAGTTGTGATGACAGTGGTGGATGGTATCAGTGTAGACTGTGATAAGTTGTGATGACGGTGGTAGATGATATCAGTGTGACTGTGATGACAGTGGTGGATGATATCAGTGTAGACTGTGATAAGTTGTGATGACGTGGTAGATGATATCAGTGTAGACTGTGATAAGTTGTGATGACGGTGGTAGATGATATCCGTGTAGACTGTGATAAGTTGTGATGACGGTGGCAGATATCAGTGTAGACTGTGATAAGTTGTAATGACGGTGGTAGATGATATTGTAGACTGTGATAAGTTGTGATGACGGTGGTATATGATATCAGTGTAGACTGTGATGACAGTGGTAGATGGTATCAGTGTAGACTGTGATGACAGTGGTAGATGGTATCAGTGTAGACTTTGATGAGTTGTGATGATGATGGTAGATGGTATCAGTGTAGACTGTAATAAGTTGTGATGACGGTGGTAGATGGTATCAGTGTAGACTGTGATGACGGTGGTAGATGGTATCAGTGTAGACTGTGATAAGTTGTGATGACAGTGGTAGATGGTATCAGTGTAGACTGTGATAAGTTGTGATGACGGTGGTAGATGATATCAGTGTAGACTGTGATAAGTTATGATGACGGTGGTAGATGATATCAGTGTAGACTGTGATAAGTTGTGATGACGGTGGTAGATGATATCAGTGTAGACTGTGATAAGTTGTGATGACAGTGGTAGATGATATCAGTGTAGACTGTAATAAGTTGTGATGACGGTGGTAGATGGTATCAGTGTAGAATGTGATAAGTTGTGATGACTGTGTTAGATGATATCAGTGTAGACTGCGATAAGTTGTGATGACGGCGGTAGATTATATCAGTGTAGACTGTGATAAGTTGTGATGACTGTGGTAGATGATATCAGTGTAGACTGTGATAAGTTGTGCGGACAGTGGTAGATGGTATCATTGTAGACTGTGATAAGTTCTGATGACAGTGGTAGATGGTATCAGTGTAGACTGTGATAAGTTGTGATGACTGTGGTAGATGGTATCAGTGTAGACTGTGATAAGTTGTGATGACGGTGGTAGATGGTATCAGTGTAGACTGTGATAAGTTGTGATGACGGTGGTAGATGGTATCATTGTAGACTGTGATGACGGTGGTAGATGATATCAGTGTAGACTGTGATAAGTTGTGATGACAGTGGTAAATGGTATCAGTGTAGACTGTGATAAGTTGTGATGATGATGGTTGATGGTATCAGTGTAGACTGTGATAAGTTGTGATGACGGTGGTAGATGATATCAGTGTAGACTGTGATGACGGTGGTAGATGGTATTAGTGTAGACTGTGATAAGTTGTGATGACGATGGTAGATGATATCAGTGTAGACTGTGATAAGTTGTGATGACGGTGGTAGATGATATCAGTGTAGACTGTGATAAGTTGTGATGACGGTGGTAGATGATATCAGTGTAGACTGTGATAAGTTGTGATGACAGTGGTAGATGATATCAGTGTAGACTGTGATAAGTTGTGATGACAGTGGTAGATGGTATCAGTATAGACTGTAATAAGTTGTGATGACGATGGTAGATGATATCAGTGTAGACTGTGATAAGTTGTGATGACGGTGGTAGATGATATCAGTGTAGACTGTGATAAGTTGTAATGACGGTGGTAGATGATAACGGTGTAGACTGTGATAAGTTGTGATGACGGTGGTAGATGATATCAGTGTAGACTGTGATGACGGTGGTAGATGATATCAGTGTAGACTGTGATAAGTTGTGATGACGGTGGTAGATGGTATCAGTGTAGACTGATAAGTTGTGATGACGGTGGTAGATGATATCAGTGTAGACTGTGATAAGTTGTGATGACGGTGGTAGATGATATCAGTGTAGACTGTGATAAGTTGTGATGACGGTGGTAGATGATATCAGTGTAGACTGTGATAAGTTGTGATGACGTGGTAGATGGTATCAGTGTAGACTGTGATAAGTTGTGATGACGGTGGTAGATGATATCAGTGTAGACTGTGATAAGTTGTGATGACGTGGTAGATGATATCAGTGTAGACTGTGATAAGTTGTGATGACAGTGGTGGATGGTATCAGTGTAGACTGTGATAAGTTGTGATGACGGTGGTAGATGATATCAGTGTGACTGTGATGACAGTGGTAGATGGTATCAGTGTAGACTGTGATAAGTTGTGATGACGGTGGTAGATGGTATCAGTGTAGACTGTGATAAGTTGTGATGACGGTGGTAGATGATATCAGTGTAGACTGTGATAAGTTGTGATGACGGTGGTAGATGGTATCAGTGTAGACTGTGATAAGTTGTGATGACGGTGGTAGATGGTATCAGTGTGACTGTGATGACAGTGGTAGATGGTATCAGTGTAGACTGTGATAAGTTGTGATGACGGTGGTAGATGGTATCAGTGTAGACTGTGATAAGTTGTGATGACGGTGGTAGATGGTATCAGTGTAGACTGTGATAAGTTGTGATGACGGTGGTAGATGGTATCAGTGTGACTGTGATGACAGTGGTAGATGGTATCAGTGTAGACTGTGATAAGTTGTGATGACGGTGGTAGATGGTATCAGTGTAGACTGTGATAAGTTGTGATGACAGTGGTAGATGATATCAGTGTGACTGTGATGACAGTGGTAGATGGTATCAGTGTAGACTGTGATAAGTTGTGATGACGGTGGTAGATGGTATCAGTGTAGACTGTGATAAGTTGTGATGACGGTGGTAGATGATATCAGTGTAGACTGTGATAAGTTGTGATGACGGTGGTAGATGGTATCAGTGTAGACTGTGATAAGTTGTGATGACGGTGGTAGATGATATCAGTGTAGACTGTGATGAGTTGTGATGACGGTGGTAGATGATATCAGTGTAGACTGTGATAAGTTGTGATGACGTGGTAGATGGTATCAGTGTAGACTGTGATAAGTTGTGATGACGGTGGTAGATGATATCAGTGTAGACTGTGATAAGTTGTGATGACGGTGGTAGATGATATCCGTGTAGACTGTGATAAGTTGTGATGACGGTGGCAGATATCAGTGTAGACTGTGATAAGTTGTGATAACGGTGGTAGATGATATCCGTGTAGACCGTGAAAAGTTGTGATGACGGTGGTAGATGGTATCAGTGTAGACTGTGATAAGTTGTAATGACGGTGGTAGATGATATTGTAGACTGTGATAAGTTGTGATGACGGTGGTATATGATATCAGTGTAGACTGTGATGACAGTGGTAGATGGTATCAGTGTAGACTGTGATGACAGTGGTAGATGGTATCAGTGTAGACTTTGATGAGTTGTGATGATGATGGTAGATGGTATCAGTGTAGACTGTAATAAGTTGTGATGACGGTGGTAGATGGTATCAGTGTAGACTGTGATGACGGTGGTAGATGGTATCAGTGTAGACTGTGATAAGTTGTGATGACAGTGGTAGATGGTATCAGTGTAGACTGTGATAAGTTGTGATGACGGTGGTAGATGATATCAGTGTAGACTGTGATAAGTTATGATGACGGTGGTAGATGATATCAGTGTAGACTGTGATAAGTTGTGATGACGGTGGTAGATGATATCAGTGTAGACTGTGATAAGTTGTGATGACAGTGGTAGATGATATCAGTGTAGACTGTGATAAGTTGTGATGACGGTGGTAGATGATATCAGTGTAGACTGTGATAAGTTGTGATGACAGTGGTAGATGATATCAGTGTAGACTGTGATAAGTTGTGATGACAGTGGTAGATGATATCAGTGTAGACTGTGATAAGTTGTGATGACAGTGGTAGATGATATCAGTGTAGACTGTGATAAGTTGTGATGACAGTGGTAGATGGTATCAGTGTAGACTGTGATAAGTTGTGATGATGATGGTAGATGATATCAGTGTAGACTGTGATAAGTTGTGATGACGGTGGTAGATGGTATCAGTGTAGACTGTGATAAGTTGTGATGACATGGTAGATGGTATCAGTGTAGACTGATAAGTTGTGATGACGGTGGTAGATGGTATCAGTGTAGACTGTGATAAGTTGTGATGACGGTGGTAGATGGTATCAGTGTAGACTGTGATAAGTTGTGATGACGGTGGTAGATGGTATCAGTGTAGACTGTGATAAGTTGTGATGACAGTGGTAGATGGTATCAGTGTAGACTGTGATAAGTTGTGATGACAGTGGTAGATGGTATCAGTGTAGACTTTGATGAGTTGTGATGACGGTGGTAGATGGTATCAGTGTAGACTGTGATAAGTTGTAATGACGGTGGTAGATGATAACGGTGTAGACTGTGATAAGTTGTGATGACGGTGGTAGATGGTATCAATGTAGACTGTGATAAGTTGTGATGATGGTGGTAGATGGTATCAGTGTAGACTTTGATGAGTTGTGATGACGGTGGTAGATGGTATCTGTGTAGACTGTGATGACAGTGGTAGATGATATCAGTGTAGACTGTGATAAGTTGTGATGACGGTGGTAGATGGTATCAGTGTAGACTGATAAGTTGTGATGATGGTGGTAGATGGTATCAGTGTAGACTGTGATAAGTTGTGATGACAGTGGTAGATGATATCAGTGTAGACTGTGATAAGTTGTGATGACGGTGGTAGATGGTATCAGTGTAGACTGTGATAAGTTGTGATGACAGTGGTAGATGATATCAGTGTAGACTGTGATAAGTTGTGATGACGGTGGTAGATGGTATCAGTGTAGACTGTGATAAGTTGTGATGACGGTGGTAGATGGTATCAGTGTAGACTTTGATGAGTTGTGATGACAGTGGTAGATGATATCAGTGTAGACTGTGATAAGTTGTGATGACAGTGGTAGATGATATCAGTGTAGACTGATAATTTGTGATGACAGTGGTAGATGATATCAGTGTAGACTGTGATAAGTTGTGATGACGGTGGTAGATGATATCAGTGTAGACTGATAAGTTGTGATGACAGTGGTAGATGATATCAGTGTAGACTGTGATAAGATATGATGACAGTGGTAGATGGTATCAGTGTAGACTGTGATAAGTTGTGATGATGGTGATAGATGGTATCAGTGTAGACTGTGATGACGGTGGTAGATGATATCAGTGTAGACTGTGATAAGTTGTGATGACGGTGGTAGATGGTATCAGTGTAGACTGATAAGTTGTGATGACAGTGGTAGATGATATCAGTGTAGACTGTGATAAGATATGATGACAGTGGTAGATGGTATCAGTGTAGACAGTGATAAGTTGTGATGACAGTGGTAGATGGTATCAATGTAGACTGTGATAAGTTGTGATGACAATGGTAGATGGTATCAGTGTAGACTTTGATGAGTTGTGATGACAGTGGTAGATGGTATCAGTGTAGACTGTGATAAGTTGTGATGACGGTGGTAGATGGTATCAGTGTAGACTGTGATAAGTTGTGATGACGGTGGTAGATGGTATCAGTGTAGACTGTGATAAGTTGTGATGACGGTGGTAGATGATATCAGTGTAGACTGTGATAAGTTGTGATGACGGTGGTAGATGATATCAGTGTAGACTGTGATAAGTTGTGATGACAGTGGTAGATGGTATCAGTGTAGACTGTGATAAGTTGTGATGACGATGGTAGATGGTATCAGTGTAGACTGATAAGTTGTGATGACAGTGGTAGATGATATCAATGTAGACTGTGATAAGTTGTGATGACGGTGGTAGATGATATCAGTGTAGACTGTGATAAGTTGTGATGACTGTGGTAGATGGTATCAGTGTAGACTGTGATAAGTTGTGATGACGGTGGTAGATGATATCAGTGTAGACTGCGATAAGTTGTGATGACGGTGTTAGATGATATCAGTGTAGACTGTGATAAGTTGTGATGACAGTGGTAGATGGTATCAGTGTAGACTGTGATAAGTTGTGATGACGATGGTAGATGGTATCAGTGTAGACTGATAAGTTGTGATGACAGTGGTAGATGATATCAGTGTAGACTGTGATGACGGTGGTAGATGATATCAGTGTAGACTGTGATAAGTTGTGATGACGGTGGTAGATGGTATCAGTGTAGACTGTGATAAGTTGTGATGACGGTGGTAGATGGTATCAGTGTAGACAGTGATAAGTTGTGATGACAGTGGTAGATGGTATCAGTGTAGACTGTGATAAGTTGTGATGACGATGGTAGATGGTATCAGTGTAGACTGTGATAAGTTGTGATGACGGTGGTAGATGGTATCAGTGTAGACAGTGATAAGTTGTGATGACAGTGGTAGATGGTATCAGTGTAGACTGTGATAAGTTGTGATGACGGTGGTAGATGGTATCAGTGTAGACTGTGATAAGTTGTGATGACGGTGGTTGATGATATCAGTGTAGACTGATAATTTGTGATGACAGTGGTAGATGGTATCAGTGTAGACTGTGATAAGTTGTGATGACAGTGGTAGATGATATCAGTGTAGACTGTGATAAGTTGTGATGACAATGGTAGATGGTATCAGTGTAGACTTTGATGAGTTGTGATGACAGTGGTAGATGGTATCAGTGTAGACTGTGATGACGGTGGTAGATGGTATCAGTGTAGACTGTGATAAGTTGTGATGACGGTGGTAGATGATATCAGTGTAGACTGTGATGACGGTGGTAGATGGTATCAGTGTAGACTGTGATAAGTTGTGATGACGGTGGTAGATGATATCAGTGTAGACTGTGATGACGGTGGTAGATGGTATCAGTGTAGACTGTGATAAGTTGTGATGACGGTGGTAGATGATATCAGTGTAGACTGTGATAAGTTGTGATGACGGTGGTAGATGATATCAGTGTAGACTGTGATAAGTTGTGATGACGGTGGTAGATGGTATCAGTGTAGACTGATAAGTTGTGATGACGGTGGTAGATGGTATCAGTGTAGACTGTGATGACGGTGGTAGATGGTATCAGTGTAGACTGTGATGACGGTGGTAGATGGTATCAGTGTAGACTGTGATAAGTTGTGATGACGGTGGTAGATGATATCAGTGTAGACTGTGATGACGGTGGTAGATGGTATCAGTGTAGACTGTGATAAGTTGTGATGACGGTGGTAGATGGTATCAGTGTAGACTGTGATAAGTTGTGATGACGGTGGTAGATGATATCAGTGTAGACTGTGATAAGTTGTGATGACGGTGGTAGATGGTATCAGTGTAGACTGTGATAAGTTGTGATGACGGTGGTAGATGATATCAGTGTAGACTGTGATGACGGTGGTAGATGGTATCAGTGAAGACTGTGATAAGTTGTGATGACTGTGGTAGATGATATCAGTGTAGACTGTGATAAGTTGTGATGACTGTGGTAGATGGTATCAGTGTAGACTGTAATAAGTGGTGATGACGGTGGTAGATGATATCAGTGTAGACTGTGATAAGTTGTGATGACTGTGGTAGATGGTATCAGTGTAGACTGTGATAAGTTGTGATGACGGTGGTAGATGATATCAGTGTAGACTGTGATAAGTTGTGATGACTGTGGTAGATGGTATCAGTGTAGACTGTGATAAGTTGTGATGATGGTGGTAGATGATATCAGTGTAGACTGATAAGTTGTGATGACGGTGGTAGATGGTATCAGTGTAGACTGTGATAAGTTGTGATGACGGTGGTAGATGGTATATCAGTGTAGACTGTGATAAGTTGTGATGACGATGGTAGATGATATCAGTGTAGACTGTGATAAGTTGTGATGACAGTGGTAGATGATATCAGTGTAGACTGTGATAAGTTGTGATGACGGTGGTAGATGGTATCAGTGTAGACTGATAAGTTGTGATGACGGTGGTAGATGGTATCAGTGTAGACTGTGATAAGTTGTGATGACGGTGGTAGATGGTATATCAGTGTAGACTGTGATAAGTTGTGATGACGATGGTAGATGATATCAGTGTAGACTGATAAGTTGTGATGACGGTGGTAGATGGTATCAGTGTAGACTGTGATAAGTTGTGATGACGGTGGTAGATGGTATATCAGTGTAGACTGTGATAAGTTGTGATGACGATGGTAGATGGTATCAGTGTAGACTGTTATAAGTTGTGATGACGGTGGTAGATGGTATATCAGTGTGGACTGTGATAATTTGTGATGAGGGTGGTAGATGGTATCAGTGTAGACTGTGATAAGTTGTGATGACGGTGGTAGATGGTATCAGTGAAGACTGTGATAAGTTGTGATGACGGTGGTAGATGGTATCAGTGAAGACTGTGATAAGTTGTGATGACTGTGGTAGATGGTATCAGTGTAGACTGTGATAAGTTGTGATGACGGTGGTAGATGGTATATCAGTGTAGACTGTGATAAGTTGTGATGACGATGGTAGATGATATCAGTGTAGACTGTGATAAGTTGTGATGACAGTGGTAGATGGTATCAGTGTAGACTGTGATAAGTTGTGATGACGGTGGTAGATGATATCAGTGTAGACTGTGATAAGTTGTGATGACAGTGGTAGATGATATCAGTGTAGACTGTAATAAGTTGTGATGACGGTGGTAGATGGTATCAGTGTAGAATGTGATAAGTTGTGATGACTGTGGTAGATGATATCACTGTAGACTGTGATAAGTTGTGATGACGGTGGTAGATGATATCAGTGTAGACTGTGATAAGTTGTGATGACGGTGGTAGATGATATCAGTGTAGACTGATAAGTTGTGATGACGGTGGTAGATGATATCAGTGTAGACTGTGATAAGTTGTAATGACGGTGGTAGATGGTATCAGTGTAGACTGTGATAAGTTGTGATGACTGTGGTAGATGATATCAGTGTAGACTGTGATGACAGTGGTAGATGATATCAGTGTAGACTGTGATAAGTTGTGATGACAGTGGTAGATGGTATCGGTGTAGACTGTGATAAGTTGTGATGACGATGGTAGATGGTATCAGTGTAGACTGTGATAAGTTGTGATGACAGTGGTAGATGATATCAGTGTAGACTGTGATAAGTTGTTATGACTGTGGTAGATGGTATCAGTGTAGACTGTGATAAGTTGTGATGACAGTGGTAGATGATATCAGTGTAGACTGTGATAAGTTGTGATGACTGTGGTAGATGATATCAGTGTAGACTGTGATAAGTTGTGATGACGGTGGTAGATGATATCAGTGTAGACTGTGATAAGTTGTGATGACGGTGGTAGATGATATCAGTGTAGACTGTGATAAGTTGTGATGACAGTGGTAGATGGTATCAGTGTAGACTGTGATAAGTTGTGATGACGGTGGTTGATGGTATCAGTGTAGACAGTGATAAGTTGTGATGACAGTGGTAAATGGTATCAGTGTAGACTGTGATAAGTTGTGATGATGATGGTAGATGGTATCAGTGTAGACTGTGATAAGTTGTGATGATGATGGTAGATGGTATCAGTGTAGACAGTGATAAGTTGTGATGACTGGTAAATGGTATCAGTGTAGACTGTGATAAGTTGTGATGATGATGGTAGATGGTATCAGTGTAGACAGTGATAAGTTGTGATGACAGTGGTAGATGATATCAGTGTAGACTGTGATAAGTTGTGATGACGGTGGTAGATGGTATCAGTGTAGACTGTGAAGACGGTGGTAGATGATATCAGTGTAGACTGTGATAAGTTGTGATGACAGTGGTAGATGATATCAGTGTAGTGTAAATAGAGTACTTTTTGTGTTGAAAACCTTCCGCTAAATCATGTCACTTCAACATTGTGCTAATTTATTTAATTCAGATACCTATGCGCTAAAATTTGAACACAACAAAATAAGTGTTTTTTTCTATGTGCAGTAATTCATCTGTATGATACAAACCTCTCCTCCATTTTTGAAAAATTTGAATGTTGGCATGGCACTAATTCCTTTTTCTGCAGCAACGTCCTGAAAAATATACATAGAAAAAAATGAAATAAAAAAATATTGAGATTTATTATTATTTATTATTATTGAACAAGAGGCCCATGGGCCATAGGTCACCGGATTTTTGAAATATTTCAGTAAAATTGATTGACACTTTTTGGCCTGTCAACCCATCAGTCTCAGGGATCAGTTTTCACAGGGCCAACATATGCATACCATTAAGCAGTCATGCCATGCTGACAATGTTAACAAATTCAGAATGAATTACAAAACAAAGAAAACAAATTATAGTAAAAAATGTGATTTCCCTATAACTATAGCAAAGTTTATCCCCTTCCATGGGGTAAATGGGAGACCCCAGGGCTAGGAAATTCACAATTATGGTAAAGCACCTTAAGACCCTTCCATCTGTGAAGAGTATTTAATTCTACCTTATTTGGGTTGTTAGAAGAACATTTTTAAAATTTCAGTTAATTTCACCTTTTTTCAGCCCCTTGGGGCCAGTCAGGGCCAACATGTACATACCTTCAAATGTCATCCCATGCTGATAATGTTAACCAAGTTAGAATGAATTCCAATAAAATTCAACAAATAATTGTCAAAAATGTGATTTCCCTATATAAACTATAGTAAAGTTTACCCCCTCCCCAGGGGCAAATGTGAGACCCTAGGATTATGAAATTCAAAAATTTTGGTAAAGCTTCTTAAGACCCTTTCATGTATGAAAAGTGTTTGATTCCAACTTATCTGAGAGTAGAGAAGAAGATTTTTGAAGTTTTAGTCAATTTTACCCTTTTTGGCCCCGCCCCTCAGGCCCCTGGGCGATGGGGACCATACAATTCACAAGTTTAATTGACATGTAGCCATAGAAGCTCCCTGCCAAATTTCATTGAATTCGGCTCAGTGGTTTTGGAGGAGAAGTTGAAAATGTAAATTGTTTACGGACGGACGATGCACGACGACCGACAAAAGGCGATTAGAATAGGTCACTTGAGACTTTGTGTCAGGTGACCTAAAAATATCAACATTCTGTCTGTCTAAATTGAGGTAAAAAATGATACATGTACAAGATTTGATTGCTTTTTTTAAAAATAACAGTGGATCTTAAATGTGATGCTATAAATTAAATTTGTGGTATGTATAATGTAGGGTGGCAAACTCTTATGTCTCTGGAGGAAGTTTCATACAAAGACCCTTCTCATGCCTTGCAAGACAAAATTGCTAATTATTCAACAGGAGACCCATGGGGCCTGCATCACTCAGCTGAATACTTCAGTGACTAATGGAAAACACTCTTAAAAATATTTCCAATTTTGGGATCCACCTCTCACTACCATATAAGACAGTAAAAACTTCACAAGGGTTTTTTTAAGCTGTTCCTCAATTATTCTTTTTATAATGTTATTTGAGTAAATTCTTTAAAAAGTTCAGTTCATGACAAATAATTATAACACTTCCTCAAAGGATGCTATATATGGTCAAAATTGTATATATTCGGCACTTAATGACAAGTTAAAATTTAAAGGAATTGCCTCTTTTTCCCCTATTGGGCCATGTACTTTAAAAGAAAAAAGAGACCCATTACTGTCACTTGAATTAGTAATACTTCAGCCATTTTTACCCTTTTTGGTCCTACCAATCAGCCTGGCTTAGGGTCAGTGCTGCTATCCTGTGGTGATAATTTTAACCTAGTTAGATTGATTCCAATATCAAATAAACAAATGAAGATGCCCAAGGGTCACCTGAATTTTGACATATTTGGCAGATTTGATTCCTGTGAACTTGAATTTGAGGTTTAATGTGTTCACCCAAGCATACTACAGGCCATATACATGTATCTGGTTTCTAAGTGTGTTGGTCCTCCAGAATATATTTCAAAGATTAACTCTTTACGTACTCATTCAAATTTTGACCCCTGTGACCTTGAATGAAGGGCAACTTCATTCATTTGAACAAACTTTGTAGCCCTTCACCCCAGCATGCTACAGGCCCAATATCAAATCTCTGGGCCTCTTGGTTAATGAGAAGAAGTTGTTTAAAGATTTTAGTGCAGACCCTTAAGACCATGAATTGGCACATTATCATTAAGTTTAATTCTTACATCAATCAATCCGTGAAGTCTGTCAATGTCATGTTTCTTGATAAACCACATCACCACTCCCTGTATATAAGATTCCCATGAATTACTCCCCAAATTTATTTTGGTTCCTATGTTTTTGAATTGTACTCAATTTACTACTTTTTTTTTTCTCTTCGTGTAATACCTGATTAGAGATCCAATAACTTCCGTTAGAAAAACTTGTCTCAGAAATTTTACTTGTTTCTGATAAATTGGCCTACCTTATCAGTTCCAGGGACTTGCACGTTCAAGTTATACACCTAGTGCAAGCATTTCCCTATCGACTGATTTAAAACAAGCAACCTCTTTATTGCTATCAGAATCTCTTTTGCGAGAACAAGGTAACGTTAGGTTTCACCTCATAATCACTCCAACAAACTCAACCAGCATGGTCATTTTGGGGTGACTATTTTGATTGCAACTTTTTTAACCTAAGAAATAATGTAGACTGCATAAATATTAAAGCTGTCATTGATATGAGTTGAGTTTGGCGTATCGATATATATATTGAGACGAGAATGTCCAATAAAGTTTATCATTCAACAACAAGAGTTCCCAGAGGGATCTTGGCGCCCACCATTGAATGATCTTCATAGGTTTCATGTCAGATTGATCTTTTCTCTACTTTTCTCTTCCTCTAAGTCTTACTTATCTGTGTAAATTCAGAAACAGCCCTCTAGTACTTTTCAAACAAGGGGAACCTAAATATAAAATTTAAGATTTAGCGATAATGGCTGTCTGTCTGCCATGTTGTTTTCGGATTGGTCCCAAAATGCAATACCAGGGACCAAGGGGAACCTACATATGAAATTTTAGAAAGTTCCCTTCAGTACCTTCTGTAAAATAGCGATAACAAACTTCAATTGGCAAAATACAAGTCGGCCAGGTTGTTTTCTGACTGGTCTCAAAATCCAATATGCATAACTAAGCACAGAGGGCAACCTACAAATGAAATTTCATAAAGATCCTTTCAACAATTTCTGATAAATAGCGATAACAAACTTCAATTGTCAACATCCAAGATGGCTGCCTGTCGGCCATATTGTTTTCTGATTGGTCTCAAAATGCAATATACATAACTAGGCACAGAGGGGAACCTACATATGAAATTTGAGAAGGAATCCCTTCATTACTTTCTGAGAAATAGCGATAACAAACTTCAATTGTCCAAATCCAAGATGGCTGCCTGTCGGCCATGTTGTTTTTCGATTGGTCTCAAAATGTTATATGCATAACAAGGCAACGAGGGGAACCTACATATTAAATTTGAAAAAGATCACTTCAATAATTTCTGATAAATAGCGATAACAAACTTTAATTGTCAAAATCCAAGATGGCTGCCTGTCGTCCATGTTGTTTTCCAACTAGTCTCAAAATGCAGTATGAATCAGTAGGCACCAAGGGGAACCTTCATATGAAATTTGAGAAAGATCCCTTCAGTTCTCTCTGAGAAATAGCGATAACAAACTTCAATTGTCAAATTCCAATATGGCTTCCTGTCATTCATGTTGTTTTCCAACTGGTCCAAAAATGCAATATGCACAACTAGTGACCAAGGGAAACCTACATATGAAATTTGAGAAAGATCCCTTATGTACTTTCTGAGAAATAGTGATAACAAGAATTATTAACGGAATGACGGACCACGGACCACAGACGAAGAGCGATTCGAATCGCCCAGCATCTGATGATGGTGGGCTCTAAAGTCTTACGAAAGGTGCAAGGCGCATGATGGTCAACGGATGAAATACGATCCTTACCTCTTGGGTCAGATGACCTAACAAGAGGCCCAGGGGCCTTAACGGTCATCTGACTCTAAATTAAAACCCTTATATTATTGTAGTATGCATTCTCTGTAGCAAGTATATAGTGGCACTGTTGGCTATGGTGGCCATCTTGGAATTCTGACCGACCCAATAAATAACAACACTTGGTCTGGACCATCTAAGGATAATTTCTGGTAAGTTAGAGCTGAATCCCACCGGTGGAATTTGAGAAGAAGTTTGAAATAGGTGTTGTTCAGGAAAACCATGATTGCGCAATCATGTTACAAAATGGCCGCCATTGCTGCCATGTCAAAGTTTTTACGAGACCGAAAAAATAACAACACTTTGTTGGCCCTCCTTCCTTAACATCCTCACCAATTTCCAGCTCAATGGCACCAGTGGAACTGGAGAAGAAGTTTAAAATGTGTTTTTCAAGATGGCTACCATGGCGGCCATCTTGGATTTCAGACCAATCTAAAAAATAACAACACTTGGTCGGGATCATCTCAGGAACATTTCAGGTAAGTTTCAGCCCAACAGCACTGGTGTAACTTGAGAAGAAGTTTAAAATGTGTTTTTCAATGTGGCTGCCATGGCGGCCATCTTGGATTTCAGACCAATCTAAAAAATAACAACACTTGGTCGGGATCATCTCAGGAACATTTCAGGTAAGTTTCAGCCCAACAGCACTGGTGGAACTTGAGAAGAAGTTTAAAATGTGTTTTTCAAGATGGCGGCCTCAGCGGCCATCTTGGATTACGGACCGACCGGAAAAATAACTACACTTGGTCGAGATCATATCAGGATCATTTCAGGCAAGTTTCAGCTCAATAGCACTGGTGGAACTTGAGAAGAAGTTTAAAACGTGTTTTTCAAGATGGCGGCCATCTTGGATTTCAGACCTATCTAAAAAATAACTACACTTGGTCGGGATCATATCAGGATCATTTCAGGCAAGTTTCAGCTCAATAGCACTGGTGGAACTTGAGAAGAAGTTTAAGATGTGTTTTTCAAGATGGCGGCTTAGCGGCCATCTTGGATTTCGGACCGACCCGAAAAATAACAACACTTGGTCGGGATCATATCAGGATCATTTCAGGCAAGTTTCAGCTCAATAGCACTGGTGGAACTTGAGAAGAAGTTTAAAATGCGTTTTTCAAGATGTCGGCTATGGTGGCCATCTTGGATTTTGGACCGACCCGAAAAATAACAACACTTGGTCGGGATCATATCACGATCATTTCAGGCAAGTTTCAGCTCAATAGCACTGGTGAAACTTGAGAAGAAGTTTTAAATGTGTTTTTCAAGATGGCGGCTATGGCGGCCATCTTGGATTTCGGACCGACCCGAAAAATAACAACACTTGGTCAGGATCATTTCAGGATCATTTCTGGCAAGTTTCAGCCCAACAGCACTGGTGGAACTTGAGAAGAAGTTTAAAATGTGTTTTCAAAATGGCGGCTTTGGCGGCCATCTTGGATTTCGGACCAACCCGAAAAATAACAACACTTGGTCAGGACCATCTCAGGATCATTTCTGGCAAGTTTCATCTTAATCCCACTGGTGGAACTTGAGAAGAAGATTGAAATGTGAAAAGTTTACGGACGGCGGACGGCGCACGACGCACGGCGCACGGCGGACGACGACGGACGAAGCATGATGGCTATAGGTCATCCTGACCCTTCGGGTCAGATGACCTAAAAATATAATTGCCTTCTCCCAATTAAAGTAACCTGATTTGGGGTTAAGGAGGAGGAGTACCTAAAAACCCCAATAACAAGCATGTTTAGCGGTTACACAGAAGACAGAGGTCAAAATTAACTCTTTTTTTTTTCAATGGCAATATTCTTCATAGCATGTGCCTATAATTTCCACTTGCAAAATTAAATTTTTAACTAGCAAACTTGATATAGCAGTGTTTTCATTAATTTTAATGCAAAGTAAAGTAGATAAAAATACAGGAATCACACCACTAATCAGAAACATTTAATTCGTCATAAAATCATATTTTCTAATGTTGGTATCTATTTCCACTCAAATTTTCACTATTTATGCTTGTGTATCACACCTGTGAGCAGAGTGTCAGGGAAAATATATCAGAAAAAAATTGAGAGTAGACAAAATTTTTACTAGCATTTCCTGCAATTTAACAGTTAATTTTGAACCCTGGAAGATGTCAATTTACTACACGTTACATATCAAAAGAATGACAGTAACTTTCTGATTTTGGTGTTGATGATAATATGTAACATATTCTGGAGGTTCAATGGATATATTATACAATCATGACTGCCATACCTCAGCTTATGACAGTTCCATAACAAACATTTTTATGGAATACAAAATTGTTAGGTTTCTTCATTTTCGAGTTCAATTTTTACCCACTCGCAACAAGTTGCTTCAAAAGTTAAACTCTCCCACTGTTTACTTATGCCTTTCAACACATAAAACCAAAACTTCAACGTCCAAAATGTTTGAAAACAAGTTTTCCCCAAATATTCCGGTACCAGTAAATAATACTTCACTATTATCAGAATCCTAGCACACTTAAAAGGAGTTCACTGGTTACATTTTCTTGCACAAAATTCTTTGAGACTTTTTCACTGGTTAAGGATGGGGCCAATTTGTCTCATTTTGGCAAGACAATGGTTGAATGGGAAAGGAATTTTACAGGTTAACTGCAAATTTTGGGAATTTTGCTTAAATATGAATTAATTTTTTATTAGGAATATATTATACAAGGCCCATTATATTATCCAACCATAAATGACCCAAGAAAAAGCCCTGTTAAACTCTCCTCTCTTCAAGATTCATACTTTATCAATGTACCTACCTCTGCCTCATCCACGTCAACCTTCAGGAATACAACATTTGTAAACTCTTTAGAAAATTCCTGAAAAAAAAAGAGTAATACCTTATTATGATATGGTATAATAGAAGATCCACAGTGTTGATAATCACAGTTTAATAATCTCAAATGGTAAGAAATGTAAGTATGTGTCGCCCATCTTGCTATGTCAATATTTCATAAGCATTTTATAAGGTATTAACATTGGTTTAAATGTAATTCTAACAAGGGGCCCGTGGGCCTTAACCGTCACCTGAGTTTTGATATATTTTAGCATATTTGACCCCTCTGACCTTGAATAAAGGTTAAGGTCATTCATTTGAACAATCTTTACTTACCCACGAATGCTACAAACCCGATATCAGGTTTCTGGGCCTCTTTGTTATAAAGAATTCATTTAAAGATTTTAGCATATTTGATCCCTGTGACATTGAATAAATGTCAATGTCAATCATTTAACAATCTTTATAGCCATTTACCTCAGAAGAATGCTACGAAAGCAATATCAGGTCTCTGGGTCTCTTGGTTAGCAAGAAGAAGTCATAGAAATATTTTAGCATATTTGACTCACATGACCCTGAATAAAGATCAAGGTCATCCATTTAAACAAACTTGGTAGCCCTTCATCCCAGCATGCTGCAGACCAAATATTGGGTCTCTGGGTTTTTTTGGTCATCAAGAAGAAGTTTTAATAAAGATTTTAGCATATTTGATCCCTGTGACCTTGAATGAAGGTCAAGGTCATCTATTTAAAAACTAGGAAGCCAGCTTGCTACAGACCCAATATTAGGTCTCTGGGCCTGCTGGTAATTAAGAAGTTGAAAATTTCATCAAATCCATTCAGGTTTTCAGGACTAGTAGTATAGTAGGGATTTAAATGTCTTACCTCTATTTCCCCTCTCCCAGATCACTGTGCTATATAACTCTCTATAACTTTCACAGTAACTACTAACTGACTGTACTGAATAAAATTGAGGAAATATGCATGATTGACCATGTACACTTTTTGAGTGACTTGTGTATTCATTGTTTGAGATAAATATATATAACCAATAACTTTCACAAGGGTCATGACTAGGACTACCTTTGTGACATGTTCAATTATTAACACTGGTTTCATATCACCTGTACAGGTGAGAAACAGGTAAACACTAATTAGATTTTGAAATAAACATCTATTATTTTTTACAGAACAGTTATGAATATTTGTTACATTCTATTGATTATATTGATGTATTTTGTGTGAGTTGTGACTAGGTGTGTCAAGGAATTGGTAATAATTACAGGAGGCCCAGAGGGCCTGTATCGCTCACCTGGTTTTCATTATATATGAAACAAGAATGATGCTTAAGTATATTTGTCACTGATATTGCTATGTCAATATATCATAGGCATTTTATATGGGTACATGAGGTTTTTATGCCAAAAAATGCATTAATCCATGAAATGAAATTGACATTTAAACCAATTGACCCGTTTTGACTTCGTCCTCTGCCCCACCGGAGTTTCGGAGAAAAAGTAATTTATATCATTTCTGCCAAAATGACCCTTTTTGGCCCCGCCTCTTACATTCCCGGGTGTCAGCCCTGTCATTTGTACAATTTGAATCCCTGCCTAAGGGGGGTTCTACCAGGCAAATATAAGCGATATCCATTGCTTAGTTTCAGTGAAGAAGTTGTTTATATCCATTGCTTAGTTTCAGTGAAGAAGTTGTTTATATCAACTTAGCCAAATTGACCCCCTTTTGACCCCGCCCCTCAGTCTACTTTATAGTCCACCAATGTGTGACATCACATAAGGAAACAGCTGTCAACACACAATGGCTCTTCACAGTCTGGGCACCAATATACCTTGTCTCAGTTCTTGGAAACTTTCCTGCATCCTCCTCCTTTCGATACTGTTTTCCTGTGTTCACATTACATAAGAACTTTTCCTGGTAGGATTCCTTATTTACCTGGAATCTTTTCAGGAAAATATTTATCTGACAGTCTAGCTAAGTTTTCTCTAAGTTCACTGGGGGTGACCTCTCATGGGTTTTCTGATGTGTGTAGCTGCTGACAAGCTTGTGCCCCAGTTCAGCTTTTGAATTGTTTTCAATGTAGAATAAAGGCACCTAATCTTTCACCTATTTCCATGTTACATTAAATTGGCTATTATGAAAACCTGTCTAGTATAAACAAAATTTGCTGTCCCAATAGTCATTTTTCAACCAATCCTACCCGAATATTATGCAAGACTGGCTGTTTGGTACTGGTTGGTCAAGCATGAATGGGTATGTCAGAATGCAGAGTTACTTGACCGTGAAACTACTGTAATATGTGTTCACAAGTGAGAATTTATTTTGTGAGTGAATGTCATAACAATAACATAAACTAGTCTTTGTCATTTGTTTGTTAACTATGGGTTAGAATATTGGACAGTAAATTCACGCAATAGAAGCGAAACTTTCTCCTATTTGTTGATATATTGTCCGGCCCATCCAGGTCTCAATGAATCGAAACCTTATGAAACATGTGTTTTTCTGCCCAATACCACTTCTTAATTACAGTCGATGGATCAGGGTGTTATTAACATTGTAAAGATAATATAGTAGAAGAAAAAATCCATTGTTTGAAGAACTCCACAGATTTCTGTATGAACATGAGAGTAGTGATTGACTGGGTTCATAAAGCATGGCACAATGCGACCTCGTCAGCTATTGATCGATGTTTTACGAAGGTGGGGTTTGTTGACAGTTGTACTCGTGTCGAGATAGAATCAGACTGTCCCGATGATCATGTACTGTTAGTGGAATAATTATTAGATTCGCTTGTTAGAGTTCATGGACAGCAAAAAACAGTCACTAATAAGCAATTTCTTAAGTGGCCGTACAAAATTTGGGCTGTCTATGCCTAATGTAAATAGCCTTGACAAAATACATATGTGATGATGTACAAGAATAAAATGAAATTCACTTCTTAATGTATTCAATATCATTTATTATATTGTTTATTGTATTGTAAATTATTGCATGTAAATGAATGCATTTGTATAATAAAATGTGTTATTCTAAACTTGTAGTAATTGTTACAAACAAGGGGAGTAACTCTGTAAGCCAGAAAAGATTAAACCCGGTTATTGTTGACAAATTCTCAGTGACCCAAGGATTTCATTATATCTGGGTTCGACTGTACTTGTTTCCTGTGGCACAGTTCCAATTCGCTTTCCGCATGATAAGGTCTATTGGGCCCCGCCTCTGTGACCCAAAGGGAGCCACGCCCTGCATTTATACAACATGAGATATCCCTTTGTCCAACTATGCTCCAGACCAAATTTCATCAAAATCCATTCAGGCATTTAGGACTAATAGGGATTTAAAAGATTTACCTCCCTCCGTTTATACAGAGTTAGATCTCCTTTGCCCAGTTGTGCTCTAGACCAAATTTCATCAAAATTCATTAAGGCATTTAGGACAAGTGGGTATTTAAAGGATTTATCTGTGTTTCCCCCTATTGGCTAGCCCTACTGGCCCCAATGGAGCCACACCCTCCATTTATACAGAGTTGGATTTGCTTTTCCCAACAATGCTTCAGACCAAATTTCATCAAATTCATTCAGGCATTCAGTACTAGTAGTGATTTAAAGAAAAGTTGACAGAAGGACAACGACGGATGCCGCGCCATCTCACCAGCCTTTCTGGCCAGGTGAGCTAAAAATCTCAGAAACTCATTTTCTTAATTATATAAGGGACTTGCTTCAGGTGAAACACCAGCTGATTTATTTGTGCAAGCCCAAATTCTGTCACTGAGATCAGATATTATATACCGTATATCGTTTTTTTTTTAAGAGTGTCTAATTTTCGCGACCAGACTCGGTCGCAAATCATGATATCGCTAAAATTGATCACATTTTACAGTTAGAGTTAGCTCCCTTGTAGGGGTGTTGTCATGAACCGATCACCTGTTTACACATGCCGTATACAGGTGTGCTTAATTGGCAGTGACTCGACTGAACTGTTTTATTCAATAAAAATGTACTCACATTTGACCATATGTTTTGTCCTTTGTATAGATCTATTTGAAATCATAACGAGTCGCATTGCCAAGTGAAACATGGCCAAGCTACGATTTGTAACCGTTACACGGAAGGACAAAGAAAATCCGGTCAGGGACAGACCTGAGTTTGCTGAAGCAAACAAACGTGTAGATAAATTATTATTACTGTACTTCTTTGTTTTTGTTGGTTATGAAACATATGTACGCTAAAATTTGAATTACACGTTGTGAAAACGCTAAAAATTAAACATGTCATTTTGTATAGAAAACGCGAAATTTGGCATACGCTAAAAAAAAACGATATACAGTATCATGCCCTCTAAAACTATTGCATGGTAATTGCAGTATTTATGGATGCCTTTGGAGACACTTCTGAAAGGACTTACCTCAATTCTAGGTGAAATCGCCTTGCATGGTCCACACCATGTGGCAAAGAAGTCTACAACTACTAGCTTGCCTTCGCTACCGTTGATTGCTGCATCAAATTCTTGCTATAGAAAAGAAGAGGAAACTGTTATGAACAATATTAAAAGTGACGAGGCCCTGTATCACTCATCTGTTCTGTGGAAACTGAAACCTGTCAAGTATATCATTACCCTGAAATTTTGATATTCAGGAACAAAACATTGCATTTGTTGCAAGATGTGCTGAAGTAGGGGTGACATGTCTTATTCCAGACCCACACAGAACTATACGGACCCTTCCCCTTACAAGACTATTCCTAAGGATAGACTGCAAGATATTTGCTTGTTTGGTTGTTATGTATATGGTGTTACTGGTCTGTGAGATATCTTATAGTATTATGGTCTAAGGGGAAATAACTCCATTCCGGATATTGTTGTTTATTTCTAATTTTGTTTTATTAGTTTGTACTTGATTCCGGATATGTTGGTCCGAGATATGTTTTATAATTAGTTGAATAAAATGGCGACAATGTATCAAGACGCTCGTCATTGTTATTAAAATATATATTCCTCTCACAGCCTGTCAGCAACGACATATTACATGGTTCAATTTTTCATGAAAAACCAGGATCATTTTAAGGCAGAATCTTTGTTCGAATAACGCAGGAGATTCTTCAAAAGATGCCTTGAGCTAAGGGTTAAGTAGATCTGTAACAGGCAGCTTGACTTTGATCCCAGAGGGCCTGCATTGCTAACCTAAATATTTCAGTAAATATGGCAAAATACTCTAATTTAAGTTAAACCAGGTATTTCAAATATTTTCCTAATTTTGAACTGCCTCTCCAAACAATGGTTCAAACTTCAGGTGGACCAAATCCTGTCATTCTTGAAAAAGAACAAGAGGCCCATGGGACCTGTATCGCTCACCTGGTTGGATTTGACCAAATGTCAAAATAATGCTCATGTTCAATTTGTTAATACATATATATATACTCTCTAAGGGACTGAAAGACCCTACGGATTATTTCTACGACATGATTGTGTTTTAAGTCCTGTAGGGTGGGAAAAGACCCTTGGGCCTATTTTCACATCAGAATTGTGTTTATCCCTTAACGTCCAGCAATGCTATACATGGTTATGGGATGGAGGGTCACAGTAACCATTTATGCAAAATCTGTTCCCTTTTCCCAAAGGATGTTTCCGACTAAATTGGGTTCAAGTCCATTCATAACTTTATGACAAGTAGCGATTTAAAGGAATTGTGAGGTTCTCATTTTCATTTATTTGGATTTTTCTTTGTTTCCTATTTTTAAGGTGAGTAACAAGTAAGAGGTTGTTAATTGTAGATGATCAGTTTTGTGGTAATATGGACGTGGCCCCTACTTGGCCTTGGCAACTGTGAAGATCAGAGATAATGTTTTAAGTAGTAAATGATAGAGTTAACACCAGTGGAGGTTGTTTAGGCTCCTGGTGTAATTATTAGGTCCTAAGTATGTTAGATGTACCTTGGTGGTCATTCTCAGAGGTCGGTGTGTATACTGTATATGTTTTCAGAGGCAGGGTTAGGTCCTTATGGGTGGTTTATAAATAGCTATAGGCATGTGGTCAGTCTCGAGGACTGGTATATGCATAGCCGCCTGATCAGTGTGGTCAGTTTGGGGGACTGGTTTATAAATAGGTATGTGGTCGGTGGGTGGACTGCATTAAAATAGATTCCCAGGCTGTGGTATAAATAAGTACATGTATGTGGTCATTGGATGGGCTGCCTTAAAATAGATTCTCGGGCTGTGGTATAGTCGGTTCCTAGAGGTTGTATAAATAGAACTTGACCATGATGTCATTCTTTTATTAGACTGTGTTGCTGGTTAAGTTTAGCATATAGTGTAGGTAGTTGGGTTTATTAAGTGATGTCACTGGTCAAGAATAGTTCGCTGGCCATATATGATTGGGCTGTCACGGGTACAAATTTTTTGCCCCGGGTACTCGGTCTTTACAACCCAACCCGTACCCGGTTACCCGTTGGCTGTAGACTTGTAAGTTGTAGCCCTGTACGGACATTTAGAATAGAACAGGAGAGGCCTTCGATATTATGAACATGGATTTGTTTGTGTTAAATGAATACCATGTTGTTTGGTTGACATACGTGCAGTTTGTTTTGCGCATGACCGGAAACACAGCTCTACCATAATAACTCAGGTAAAGAAGCGAGCAGTTCTATACTATCGTTATCGTCCATTGCTTGTGCGAGTCTTGTGTATGGTTATTACAGTAAATGTTTAGTTGGTGTCAAGTTGAGGTTTCTCTAATGTGTGTGTGTTTTGCCTTACTACATTGTGGAGTTCCGAGTGTTACCAGAAAAATCTGTGTCGAGGCAGCACATTTCGCGGCCATGAGAAAGTGTCAACAGACGATGCAACAATGTGACTGTTCATACAGGAGACATGTTTACAGAGCACTAAAAACAATGTTTAATTATTTATATGTGATGACTCAAGTGTGTTCAAGCTATACGGTGTTCTTTGAAATATATGTGTATTTTGGTGAACTATAGTAGTTGGTACTATGTTAGTACAAAGTCACACAATTTCAAACCCGGGTCGGGATCAAAACCGACCAGTGACCGGTCACCCGGGTACTCGTTACAGCCCTAAATTATATAAAGGCCTGTTCACTTAGAGTAGGGGCTTGTTGAGATTGAGTTGTTAGAAGAGTTTTCAGAGTGAGTCTTTGGAATACAGAGTTAGTTTTAGAGAGTTTTCAGGGTTAGTGTTTGGAGTTGGTCTTATTAACACAGAGACTTTGGATTTTATGGACTTAGTTTAGATAGAGAGTATGGAAATGTGTAGAGTAGTTTAGTTTATGGTTTTGAGTTGTAGTTTAGTTAAATATAATAAGCAACTGTAAGAAACTTGTATTGTGCAGTTATTTTCTTCAAGTTGGTTACTTCTAAAAAGAATTGGAGTGGATTCTATTGGATACTGCTAGAGTTGAACTGACTCTAGTCATTTCTTATTTACTTTGTGAATTATTTGTGAATTTAGATGTTCTACTTCTGGAGTAAACGTATCTTGATTGGCAAGTACTTTGAATGAAAGTCATATCGTAATAAAACTGAAGGAATTTTATATACCTGTGTATGTTTTTAATTTCATCGATAAATGTAATGATGTGGTGTCAGAAGAAATAAAGAGTTAGCAGAAACCTAACAGAATTACCTCTATTTCCTCTATTGAGCCCCATCCCTCTAGATCTGGCCCCTTGGGGGTTCAAAGTCATCATTAATGCAAAATCTGTTCCCCTTCCTCAAAGGATGTTTCTGACCACATTGGGTTCAAATCCATTCATAACTTTATGACAAGTATCGATTTACAGGAATTACCTCTATTGCCCCTATTTTGCTCCTCCCCTTTAGCCCCTTAGGGGTCAAAGTCATCATTAATGCAAAATCTATTCCCCTTCCCCCAAGGATGTTTTTGACCAAATTAGGTTTAAATCCATTCATAAGTTTATGACTAGTAGCGATTTAAACGAATTACCTCTATTTCCCCAATGAGCCCCACCCTCTGGCCCCTTGGGGGTCAGAGTCACCATTTATGCCAAATCTGTTCCCCTTTACCCAAGGAATAACCTCTACTGTATAGCAGGAAATTTTATCAGGCTTTAATTTGGTGATTCGGCAGGTTCGTATACACTGGTGACCCCAAAACATTGAATTTCCTCGCACCAGTTTGAATTTTTCAATGAAAATGAACGTTTTAGATGTCGGGTAGTTTTTCAGTGTAATTTTCACAAAAATTAATTATAATGCAGTATTTGTCATACTTATATTAATTGATATACATGTATTGTGGGTAGTTGTTCACCAATTATTCATATGTACCCTAACCTATCTGCATTTTGGCTGACAATCGCCGGGCAACAACCAACGCTACGCAGGACTCATTACTCTCTGCCACATCAAATCCGAGGTAAACTGCGCACCCTGATCCGTCAAGACTTCCTGGGGTACGCGACAACACAAGGATGGGTTAAGGATAGTCAGTGGGCACCCAACCTGAGTGTGTTGTTGAAAGGAAGAGCCCTTGATGTTTTTTCGAGACTTCCTGTTGAGCAGAGTTTGAACTATGAGGTGCTGAAATGTGCTCTACTGAAGAGATTCGAGATGACAGAGCAAGGTTTCCGGAAGCGGTTCATAGATGGTAGACCGGAAAAAGGTGAGACCTTCAGCCAGTTTGCTGTTAGACTAGACAGTTATTTTCAAAGATGGTTGGAGATGGCAGGCATAGAGAAAAGTTTCGAAGGACTGAAGGATTTGATGGTTCGAGACCAATTTCTTCGTGCCTGTGGAACAGATCTTACGTTGTTCCTTAAGGAGAGAATTCCTAAGTCCATTGGAGAGATGTCCAAACTTGCTGACCAGTATGCTGAGGCACGAGGTGATGCATCCAGCTTAGCTAGGCCGAAGTATGGAGGGCATAAGTCAACTTCCAGCAACACGAATCAGCAGGGACAGTCTGGCAAGATTACTGATACGGGACCTAAAGACAAACCGAACACTGGTTCTGTGAAGCATTGTTACATTTGTCAGAAAACAGACCATCTTTCATTCAATTGTCCACAAAAGGTTAGTAAGAAGAAGAATGGAGCTAATTATGTTGCTTCTAAGGACAAGAAGAAAGACGGAAAGTCAGGTGTTACGCAAGTAAAGAGTGTAACGAAGAGGACTGACGAGGATGCACATGTAACTGCGTCTTGCAACGAAACGACGGAAATGCCGGTCGTACAGGGATTTGTTGGGAACCATCCTGCGTCAGTTTTACGGGACTCTGGTTGTGAGCGATGTATTGTCCGGACATGTCTTGTAAGAGATGAGGATCGCACTAGTGAAACAGAGACGTGTGTCTTAGCCAACGGACAAAAGGTTGATGTTCCTGTTGCTTACCCAGTGGTGGATACTCCTTACTTTAAAGGTAAAGTTCGGGCGTGGTGTATGGATACCCCGGTATATGACTTGATACTTGGTAATATCAAGGGAGCCAGGAAGCCATATGATCCAGATAAGGATTGGAAGCGAGATGAGGGGTTGGACGCACATGCAGTACAGACAAGAGCACAGAAGCGTAAAGAAGATAAGCCGTATCGTTCGATCAAAGTGCCAAGTGTAAAAGACCTAGGGTCACCGTTGGATATCAAAACTACTCAAGGGGAAGATGATAGTCTGAAGTCCGTTTGGGAAATGGCGAAGAATGGAACTATGAAGGACCGTTCCGATGGTGGCCAATCTCGGTTTTATGTATCCAGGGGACTTTTGTTCAGAGAGTTCAAGAGCCCTATTTCTGCAAATGGACACTTATTTAAACAGCTTGTGGTTCCTACGGTGTACAGACCAACAGTTCTGCAGTTAGCTCACGAATCCATGATGGCAGGTCACATGGGAGCGAAGAGGACACTGGAGAGAATAACCACAGAATTTTTCTGGCCAGGAATAACTTCTGATGTGACAAGATACTGTCGGTCTTGTGACGTCTGTCAGCGGACGTACCCTAAAGGAAAGGTTGGTAAGGTACCAATTGGATCGATGCAGTTGATCGACATTCCTTTTCATCGGGTGGCCATTGATATTGTGGGACCATTGGATCCAGTAACAGAGAGAGGCAATCGGTATACACTTACCATTGTTGACTATGCGACAAGATACCCCGAAGCAGTGCCATTGAAGGGAATAGAAGCTGAACGGGTTGCTGAGGCTTTAGTTGATGTCTATAGTCGAGTTGGCATACCCCAGGAAGTCATGACGGATTTGATGCGAGAGGTAAGTCGGTTGCTGTCTATTCGTCAGTTAACTACGACACCGTATCATCCGATGTGTAACGGCCTCGTTGAACGATTCAACGGTACCCTGAAGCAGATGTTGCGAAGGATGTGTTCTGAAAGACCTCGAGATTGGGATAAATATATCAACGCCTTGTTGTTTGCCTATAGAGAAGTTACACAGGAAAGTCTTGGTTTCTCGCCATTTGAGTTGCTCTATGGACGCAAGGTAAGGGGACCAATGATGATTCTTAGGGAACTGTGGACCAAGGATATTCAGGACCCTGATATCAAGACCACTTATCAATATGTGATTGATCTGAAGGAGCGATTGGAAGAGACTTGCAAGATGGCTCGGCAGAATCTGAAATCAGCGAGGGCTCGACAATCGATCTACTACAACAAGAAGGCGAAAGACAGGAAGATGAATCCTGGGCAGAAAGTATCATACTTGCCAACTTTCCCGATTTAGTCGGGAATTTCCCGATTCCAGACTCCCTGCCCCGTCTCCCGATCGTATAGATAAAACATAGTGTATTCTCCCGATTTTGGAGAATATGTCTTGATAACCCCGTATGGAGCCCCTATTCTACTTGTTAGATTCACTTAGGCCTATGACAGGTAACGCTTGCTGGCTGGTGGAAGACATATGTGTGGGGCATTGGTCAGTTAACTGACTTGCTCACAGACCGTAACAAAACTCTGACACTTCACTGACTGCAAGGGTGACAATACCCCGATAAATAAACAATTAATTAAAACCAATTAAGCTGAGGACGCGTGGTGATGGTTTTGTAGCAGGTCAATCATGGTTGATTAAACGCTTGTAAATGGCTTCTTATAATGCCTTTGATGTCAAGCGCATAAACGACCTCTACTTGACAGTTTATCTCGGACAGAAAAAGTGAAAACAACACTGGCAATGTTACCAACGGAGTATCAAATTTGACAGATTACTTATTGAAATGTTAACTACATTTAGTATTAGTATTGCTTCCTACGAAAAGGAACAAGTTATTAATGCAGTGGAAAGGACCATATATGATAGAGGAGAGAAAGGGGTCCATGGACTACAAGGTCAAAGTCGATGGCAAGTCAAAGACATACCATGCCAACCTGCTACGACTCTAGGTGGACAGGGAGACGGGCTGTGTAGTCAAGGATGTGCCAGGTGTTCTATCTGTAATTTCTGCCATGGCTATTGAGGAAGGAGACCGTAATGGTGGAGCGTTTACAGAAGATGAGATTGTTACGTCACCTGAGCCGACAAGAACTGAGACGTCTGAGGATGTTCTGATATCAGAGTTGCTTAGTAAGAAGCGGAGTAAGGATGTTCAGAATTTGTTGGATGAGTTTGAGGATGTTCTCACGGATGTTCCAGGGAAAACTAACCTAGGACAACATGACATCGTAACATTGACAGAGGAGCCATTCAGAGCTAAGAGCCATAACATACCCTACAATATGAAGAAGACGATACAAGATGAAGTCAAGAAAATGTTAAAGATGGGCGTGATAACACCATCCGAGTCCCCGTATTCTGCTCCAGTGGTGATCGTCAAGAAAAAAGATGGCAGTAATCGATTTTGCATCGACTACCGACAGCTAAATAGAGTCACCATTTTTGATGCGGAGCCTATGCCGTCTTGAGAGCGCTATTCCAGAGGCTTCGAGGAGCGAGACTTACAGCCAGACCTACCAAATGTGCTATTGGCTATGGAAGTCTGGAGTGGCTTGGTCATATAGTCGGAGATCAATGTCTTGCGCCAAATCCAGAAAAGATAAAAGCTATCCTTGAAGTGCTGACACCAGAGACAAAGAAGCAAGTTAGATCATTCATGGGAATGGCAGGCTTCTACAGGAAGTTCATACCAGACTTTGCTTCGATATCAGTTCCGTTAACTGATTTGACTAGAAAGGGACAGCCACATCGAGTTCAATGGAAGGAGGCACAAGAGAGAGCATTCATTACTTTGAAGAAGATGCTATCATCCAGTCCGATACTCAAACTGCCTGATATTGAAAAGGAGTTTGTGCTACAGACCGATGCGTCAGACTACGGGCTTGGTGCCGTTCTTTTGCAAGAGGATGAAGGAACCTTATTTCCTGTTGCCTATGCCAGTCGAAAGCTTAAAGGCGGTGAAACATCCTGTGCTGTGGTAGAGAAGGAATGTTTGGCGGTGATATGGGGAATCTTGAAGTTCCAGAAATATCTTTATGGGCGACAATTCACTCTCGAGACTGATCACCAGCCGTTGCTATATCTCAACAAGATGAAAGGGACCAATGCAAGACTCATGCGATGGGCTTTGCAGATACAGCCGTACCGTTTCACAATTCGAGCAATCAGAGGCAAAGACAATGTCAGTGCAGATTGCCTCAGCAGGCTGTAGGATGGAGGAATTCAGGAGTTTTGTCTACTTTCCAGGATATATAGTTTTAGGAGTAAATGTCTTATGTGTGATGTGAAAATGAAATATGTTACCTATTTCATTTTTCTAAATGGGGGCGTGTGTCACATGTCGACATTTTAGGCATTATTCATGGTAAGTATTAGTGATTGACTCGTGGAACAGGTAAGTATATTTAAATTTCGCGGGCAAGGCAAAGCCCTTGGGGGTCAGAATCATCATTTGTTTCTGACAAAATTTGGTTAAAATTCACTTAGTATTTTATGACTAGTAGTGATTTAAAGCAAATGTTGACGGACAGACGGTGGACTCCACGCCATGGCATAAGCTCACTGGATTTCACTTATCTTCGGCGGCCAAGGGCCATTTTGAACACCCCTAGAGCTTGTGGTGACTTTCCAATGTCGCATCAACTAAAGTGTATATGAGTTATCTCCCCCATACACAAACCAGGAAGCAAGCAAAAAAAAGTTTGGAATACTGACTACTGAGCGATAAAACAGGTCATTGTGTACGATTTAAGCTGTTCTTCTATAATTTATTTAAATTCAACAAATGTCCTGTCTTCAAACATATAAAAGCGTGAATCATATCTCTATAATCACAAACAAATACTTTGCAGAAGGAGCGGAAGGAGATAAGATTGTCTAGTGTATTGTGAGCATTTTTTGGGAAAATTTTTTCCATCCCCATCCTGAACTCATCAGGATTTATCATTGAAACAAGCGAAATTTTTATTCCCCTGAGAGTTCCAAATGAAGTTGTTTTAGCGAAATTTGGCGATGACCACTTTAGGTTGCTATTTCACAGTACCTTATTTTCAATTTTCACAGAAATCAAACAATATCTAAATTTCAACCAATCTGAAGCCACCATGTTGTTACTATGAAAGCCAAACCCATACAGTTGAATTTGCAGTCCCCTAATATACCTATATAGAAATTTTCATCAAAATTGGGACAATATTCAAATTTCATCCAATCAGAAGCCTCG
This sequence comes from Pecten maximus, assembly GCF_902652985.1. Lineage (NCBI taxonomy): Eukaryota > Metazoa > Mollusca > Bivalvia > Pectinida > Pectinidae > Pecten > Pecten maximus. Next base: position 22,735,209 of record NC_047018.1, read on the forward strand.
GTTTGGTTACTATGTCAACGAAACCCATCAGTTGAATTTGCAGTCCAATAATACCCCTATAAATCAACTTTCGTTGATATTGAATATTATGTAACAGAAGCCAGTAAATGGCAGCCATTTTCTTAAAAGGTGAAATTAAGGTTGAACATACCAAATTTCATTAAAATTGTTCAATATTTAATTTTCGAACAATCAAGAGGTCAGGAAATGGCAGGCCATTTTGGTTGGGTTTTTTTCTCAAAAGATAAACATTGCCATGGTTTTTGCACTGCCATACTACAGGTAGCAGACAACAGAAAGACTGCCTGGCCATGAATGATTTTTTTTTTGTCAAGCAAATAACTCCTCTATTATATGCATAAAAAATGAAAAATTAAGTGTACACTATATTTGGGATATTTAGATAATTCAGTATGAAGCATATACAGGCTTCTTATTTATTAAAAATTAAATTAATAAATTGGTTCTGGATTTTAAATTTCCGGATTTTCTGACAGTGTGTTTACACCGGAAATATAGTTTTGACTACAGTGAAAAATGGTGCATGATAGTGAAGGTAAGACTGTGAGAAAACTTAATGTACAACATATGTCAAACCAAGATTAATTCGTCCTTTGAGACAGAGAAATTTATAATTTCAGTGTGTGTCATTTTGGGTCAAATGTCATGATATTTTGCAATTTTTGTTTAAGGTTTTTTGAAGTCGTACCATGGTATTCACAGGTAAGAAAAAAAATCAGTTTATTTATCCTTGAGAGCTGTATTAAAATTGCCAATGTTGTACAGATTACAAATACAAATGTACTGTATATATACTTTATTATAGGAAATATTTAAGAAATAATTAACGATGATTCGTGTATTATTGCAGGATATACAACGAGGACGAGGATATTTTGCAATTAAATTAATAACGAAGGCCGCAGGCCTGAGTTATTAATTAAAATTGCAAAATATCCGAGGCCGAGTTGTATATCCTGCAACAATACACAAGTCAAAGTTGATTATTAGTCCCCTGCCATTTGAAAAACGGGGGGACTTTAGGTTTACCCTCCGTCCGTCTGTCTGTCCGTCCGTCTGTCTGTCCGTCCGTCTGTCTGTCTGTCACGCAATAGTTGTCCGGACAACTCCTCCTAAAGTACTACTCCGATTTTAATGAAACTTGGTATACATGATCAGTATAACATGTAGTTGTGCATCTCACTTTTTTTTTTTCCAAAAACCAATTTTCAAAATGGCTGCCGACTTCTCATTGGTTGAGACTTGTCCGGACAACTCCTCCTAAAGTACTACTCCGATTTTAATGAAACATGGTATACATGATCAGTATAACATGTTGTTGTGCATCCTATATTTTTTTTCTTTAAAAATTCATTTTTCAAAATGGCTGCCGGCTTTTCATTGGTTGAGGCTTGTCCGGACAACTCCTCCTAAAGTACTACTCCGATTTTAATGAAACTTGGTATACATGATCAGTATAACATGATGTATGCATGCCACATTTTGTTTTTCGAAAAACCAATTTTCAAAATGGCCGCCGACTTTTCATTGGTTGAGGCTTGTCCGGACAACTTCTCCTAAAGTACTACTCCGATTTTAATGAAACTTGGTATACATGATCAGTATAACATTTAGTTGTGCATGCCACATTTTGTTTTTCGAAAAACCAATTTTCAAAATGGCCGCCGACTTTTCATTGGTTGAGACTTGTCCGGACAACTCCTCCTCAAGTACTACTCCGATTTTAACGAAACTTGGTATACATGATCAGTATAACATGTAGTTGTGCATCCCACATTTTTTTTTTTAATTTAATTTTCCAAAATGGCTGCCGGCTTCTCATTGGTTGAGGCTTGTCCGGACAACTTCTCCTAAAGTACTACTCCGATTTTCATGAAACTTGGTATACATGATCAGTATAACATGTAGTTGTGCATCCCACATTTTTTTTTCCCGCAAAACCAATTTTCAAAATGGCAGCCAACTTCTCATTGGTTGAGACTTGTCCGGACAACTCCTCCTAAAGTACTACTCCGATTTTAACGAAACTTGGTATACATGATCAGTATCACATGTAGTTTGCATCCCAATTTTTCTTTTCGAAATAAAACATTTTTCAAAATGGCCGCCGGCTTCTCATTGGTTGAGGCGTGTCCGGACAATCCTAAAGTACTACTCTGATTTTAACGAAACTTGGTATACGTGATCAGTATAACACGTAGTTTAAAAAATGGGAAATAAATAGTTGCACTCCTGGATAAGGCAGGGGACTTTGTATTGCTGCTGCAATACTATCCATCCTTGTTTCTATTCTACCATGTACTGTTTAGTTCTGAGATCGACTTCTTTCTAATAGAAAAACAGCAAAGAAACCCCGAGAAAACCTTGTGATTTATTTCTTGAGTATTACATTATTTGTTGATGAAATATACATGCAATACAGTACTACAATCAAGAGCATCTTTCATATGGCATTGATTTTGAAAATAAAAAAAAGGGATAAAAAAAAAGAAAAAAAAGTGGGCCTCCGTAGGATTCGAACTCGCGTCGTGATAAAAATTAATGAAAGACTAACCCATTAGCCCACTAGGCTATGGTGACCTTAAATAAAACGGGTGAATATTAGATATATAAAATTGTTACAGCCGTGACTCCCGACCGTGTATTATTGGCACGAGCTTGTATTATTGGAAAATAATACATGGTTTTAAACCAATCAAAACTGGCGTTGCATAGCAAACATGGTAGAATTAGGGTTAACTGGCAATGTTACATATCTTAAACATGTGCCTTATTTTTCAGAATTGGGCATTTTTTCTGTACACTGCTACCTTCACCTAAACGCTTAATTTCATCGAAATCGGATAACATAAAAATTTCGACAAATCAGAAATCATCTCTATATGGTGGCCATTTTATTTTTAATTTCAACTTCGCTTATACAACATTAAAGTTCATTTCATAACCATCCTTCCCACAAAGTTTTATTGAAATCCATTGAATTTTATTCTAATAAATGCCCCGGGGTGTGCAATTTTTCATTGTGGGAGCGTTTAATAGAAGGCATATTTTACGTACTCATTCAAATTTCGCTGTCGCTACCGTTAGTAAATGTTGGGTAGTCCTTGTGTATTGGAGCATATGGCTATCACATCAGATGTCGATAAAACAATCGTTTACTGTTGTGTGATGCTGCTAAAAAAACATAATCTCTGTGTCAATTCCTTCATATGACTGTGCTGAACCAGCGAGTAATATCAAGTCTTTCATGATGTTTACAGACGATTTGAGTCGTCACAAAGGGTGGAAGGTATATTTACTGTGATGAGTGTATTAATCATCATGAAGGCTACAGGAGCATTTTGTTGTGACGTGTGACAGTCATCGTGAGAATGGAAAGAATTAACTATTTAATGTGCTAAACTCTGGATACATATGGATGGGTATTATCACTGAAACATGGATAGGGGTGTTTATTAGGGAGGGAGTGTTTATTATAATAAATACAGTAGTTAAAGAGATAAATTTTTAGACAGCCATCTTGGCTGACCAATCCGAAAAATTATAAAGAGGTAAGGATTATTGCCAGCAGGTTCTGAAATCCTCTCAGTAGTTAAGGAGTAGCCGGTAGATTGTTGTGTCTACACACAGGTACCGGACTCGTTTTATAAAATAATAACATAAGAGTACACATAAATGAGAATGTACTCTTATAGGCCTATGTTATCATCTAATAAAACGAGTCTGGTACCTGTGGTCTACAGACCGACGGACGGATAACCAAGTTCAAGCTCATTTATTACTTTGAGTCTTACGACTCATCACCTGAACCAAGAGTACATGTATGTAGGGGCCTACCCTCCAACTTTGTTGCGGCGGAGAGGGGGGGGGGGGGGGGGGGGGGGGGGGTTATAACATGCCTTTGCTCGGCCTATATTATTCGAGTATCCAAGTCCGTCATTTCAGTAGCCAAGCCTGTTTACATTTCTTACTAATTATATCATATAAGACTACAACTGCTGTGGTTTTCGGTTCCTTTTGTATGAAAACCGAAAATTACGATCAAATAGCCAGGACCTGTACCAGGAACTAGATGTAGGAAACATTATTAACACGCTAGAAATGTGATTCGTTGTAGGCCTATTACACGGAAATAATCTGATCAATATGTTTCTTCGTGTTGTTTACATATGCTGTAATTTACCTTATTTGCTACTTTTGTGACTCCCATGTTTCTTCTTATCCTAGATATAAGTCTTCCTCGTACCTCGTGTAACCTGTCTTGTGACCCCAGCCTAAAGATAGTTGTCAAGAGCACGCGCTGTAAACTGTACTGTACATAGATCTATCTAGGAGTTAGAGAAATATATACAGTACATTGTATGTAAAGATATAGAAATACGTAAAGTTAGAGAAATATATACATGTATAGAAATACGTAAAGATAGAGAAATATATACATGTACGTACGTGTATAGAAATACGTGAATATAGAGAAAATATAGATTTAGATATAGAAATATAAAGAAACAAGAAATATCTTTAAAAAAAGATAAATGGCATAGTTTTAATGCTGGTGGTTATAATGTAAAACTACTGGTGAAATAAATTCACGAACTACGATGCAATTAATAAATGCGCAGTTTCAGCACGGATAACAAAATTATATCAGTTTGAATCATTTTGGTGATAATAAGACTGCAAATGTGTCATTTGAATAGATGCATCCACTTATTCAGCTTGCATTCAATTTAAAAGGGACATCACGGTAAAAACGTTGCAATTTTGTTCCTTTCCAGTTATGTTTCTGTGCTGTTCCAATGTTCAAAGTCAATCCCTATGTCCAGCTTGACCACTCGATTCAGTTAAGAATCCCCCTCTAAATTTAGCGTGGAAATTATTTTTAGATCATTACGTGACTGTTTTGAAATCGTGGCAACAAAAAACACACGATAGCTTACAAGGCGATATCTATATTCCATCTGGGTTAGTTGGATAACGATATTATACCAGAGACTATAAGACTCTTTCATATGTGTATATGTAGGATAGGGATATTCCACCCGAGGGGTCACAAAATGTGGTGAAACCCGAGGCTTGCCGAGGGTTTTACCACATTTTGTGATCCCAAGGGTGGAATATCACTATCCTAAATACACACATAATGAAAGAGTCTTTTTCTCTCATATCATTACCGAATTTCTGGCGAAAGTGTCCCTCAGCCATCCATTTTCTTCAATTTTTGAATTTCTTTATTTGATGTTTTTACTAAAAATACTTGTGATATTCTGAAAGATCATACCTTATTTTGGCAAGCTATGATTGCACACAAATTTCATTCATTTTGTGGTTAAGTGATGAACGAATGAACAATTCGCCGATAAAAATTACCGTAACTTGACCGACTTTTACGTGGCCGTGATCGAATTGTCAACATCCGAGAAAAAGAAGTTCTATCAACAATACTGAAAGCCAACGCTGAAATGAGTTTTCCAACTTTACATATAATTTGATTTGCACCTCGACATATTTTATCATTTCACAGAATACACTGTACTTTTAAATGCCAAGTCAATTTTTTTTTATAAAATACTACGTCACTGCATGACGTCACGACTGTCATTGGAATTCCATTCATAGTTCAAGGATATTGAGAGTGATGTTGATCTCGATCGCCATGACGCGGCGATGTTTTGTGGCTGGTAATTTTAAATTCACTGTGATTTTGGCAACTTCGTGTGTGAACCAGCGAACAATGACTCTATACGAGTATTCGATCTTTTCTGTGACATAGGATTATATGTGTTTAACCGGTTGTCTTGATGAAATGACGAAGGTAGGTCCGTCGATAACGATGATCATATTGAAAGGCTATGATGTCAGTTAGTTTTCATGGTTACTCTACACAAATATAGACTCTGAGTTACAATTAAAATAAATATTTTATATGAACATCGAGGGGTGTCATTTTTACCGAATGTTCGTTCATTTAAGAGCCAAATTCCCAACTTCCAAATACACAGGTTACTGAGTAGGCCTAGGCTAGCAGTTACTGACAGTACAGAAGAGTAAACAAATTCCAGGCTCCCTGCAGACGCAAACGGAACCATTTCATAGGTTGTGATGTTTGACATTTTCTTTTTTATATATTTTTTTATGTATGGCTTTTATTTTACTTCCTGTCATTGCCAGGTGAGTGTGTGTGTTTACATTTTTTTAATGACAAATGACAAATCTGTCGGGTAGGCCAGTCTGTTACTGTACTGTACTGCAGTAACTGTTACAACAGGCCTGTAGGCCTAGTCTACAGTAACGGAGTTATATGTTCGCTCAGATGAAATGTCTAATCGTTTAACCGTGTAGCCCTATTGGTTTACTGCTGATATGATATATATTTATCTAAGAATGTATGTATTTTTATAGTTAAGTCCAACGTTTCAAAACCGACACCGACGATAAGGACTGTCGGGTGTAAACACAAGCAGACGACGTTGTGAGAGTTGTCCCTCTTGAACGGAGATTACTCCGCGCGCGTGAAATGCTATGTAAGATAGATTTAGCTATCTAACATGGGCAAACTCTATCCAACATGGCGAGATATGAGAGAAATATATATATATATGTCTCTGATTATACACAGTGGTTTAAATATTACGGCACACATATTTATGTGTAAATAAGTGTAAACACTGTTCATATAGTATAGTGACAGTAGCGATGTACTGGTACAGACTATAAATGTTACAGAGTTTGTGGAACTACTACCGAGTTTGTGTTAATATTACTGAGTTTGTGTGAAAATTACCGAGTTTATCATGACCTACTATCAGTCCGTATTACTGTTGTTTTCATGTTTGAACTGTTACAATCTATTGTACTGCTTCCCAAGTTTAATTCTAGGATTGTGTTTGACCCATTTTCCTATTATTCTCTTCATTGCGGAAGCTGTTATCGTTTTCAACCCCAGTCGATTCACATTGGAAGCCATTTTTGTTTCCATGTGTTTTAGTTTGTTGTGCGCATGCGTTTATCGTATATGTCACAAAATTTGCATATTCAGAGTGATAACCTTTTAATAATTGATAATTGATGTTTTTATGTACATACATCATCAAATTCGAATGGTCATTGTTCAGAAGGTTATTTTTTTTAAAGATATACCCAATAATATGACAAAAAATACAAAATAAATATTGGTTTACCGTGAGGTCCCTTTAACTTTGTTTCGTTTTTAACTGTATATCTGCATTTTGCATTGACCGCTACATTGACCAATCACATACTTCATCTTGACCAGAACGCCACCTGTCGCGTCATATCCGGGGCCAAAAGAAAATTAGACGGCTATGCCGAACAAGAATTTAGCTGTTTTTGTGTTGATCATTTAACGTTATCACGTCTACAGTAAATAAATTGTCCATTAAGTACCGAAACGTCCTATACCGAAGCCCCGAAAAATCTCGCGTATGTCGAAACGACTGCGAGACTTTTCGGGACTTCTCGATATTGTTAGTCCTTATGAGGTACCGTCAGGCGCGTAGGGTCCGTGTCCAAGACAAACAGACGGTACCTCATAAGGACTAACAATATCGAGAAGTCCCGAAAAGTCTCGCAGTCGTTTCGACATACGCGAGATTTTTCGGGACTTCTCGATATTGTTAGTCCTTATGAGGTACCGTCAGGCGCGTAGGGTCCGTGTCCAAGACAAACAACAAGAAATGACGTGCGGGGCAGTCTTTGTACAAGAGTGATAAACTTGCGGAAAATGGTGAGGATATCAGACGTCTACTTAGGGATCACAGGCGCTTGCATAGAAAATGTTATATACTTAACAGATTACACATACCACTGTCATATAAAAAAAAATGAAAGTCATATTTTCTATGCAAGCGCCTGTGTTAGGGATAGGTATTGGGTCGTTTCACTCTAAATCCCGCTCGCCCTATGTTGTATCGCCCCAGAAGACATGGGTGTCAGACGTTAAGCCCCAAAACTATTACCCCCCCAAATTCATCCATATCGCCCTGCCTTGACTAGGCCTAACATCTTTTCTTTTGAGACCCGGATAATAGAAATATGATTTGTCTACCGACATATGAATCTATATGATTTGTACTACCGACATAATGAATCTCTTTACTTTTTTAAGATGACTTCTTTCATTGCAATACACGTTTACAGCGGAATAAACATCTACCAATATTTGTTAACCGTGCCACACTTTCCTCTGGCCCCGACACCATGTCTACACCAGACATTGTCTCAGGGTGCCAGAGGAAACTCGGGCTTAACATTGCAATGTATACAGTTCACTAATAAAATAAGGCACCAATCTAGTATTTACCTACTCATTCAGTGCAATGAAAAATGTATTGCAGCGATTTACTCACAAAATAAAGCTTGTGAGTAAATAGCAAACACGAAACATAGTATATAAGACTTAAAAATCACCAACCACGTAAATCAGTAGAGCATGTATCAATACTTATAAAATCAGAAATAAAGATGTAATTACTAATTAGATAATTCTTCAGTTATGCGAGCAACGTTGTTGTGGCCCATTATTTTAGTTTTTCATTGAAGTATTGAACTGCTTTCATTTGGAAGTTATGGGCTAGTTCGCTTCATGTTGAATTTGCCTTTGTCCAGTTGGCATCCATCAGCCCAGAACTTCCAAATGAAAGCAGTTCAATGCTTATATTTACATTTGACAACGAATTTGAAAGACTATATCCAGGAATTTTACTCTGATAATGAATGAACAAATTATTGTCGTCAAAGACGGAGCAGCCTTTTCAACAGCCATCTTTCGTTATCGCCGACGTGACAATTATGACGTCACTATAATACTGACGTCATAATAAAGATTTGGAAGTTACTTCCAAGTGAGCTTGGTAAAGTTACATGTATATAGTGGGACTGCAGTGTAATTAAATATAAATGACAGAGATGCCATATCAAGACAGTTTAATGCTTATATTTACGTTTGATGAATTGTTTTTATTTAAAAAATATGTTGGTTTCGACTTATAATTTAAATTTCCCGCCTTATCGTCAATCGCGAAATCACCGTTTCAAAACTGGAACAGCCTTTCTTCTCACGTGCAGATTGCCACACAAAATAGTGCATACAAAAACGACAAAATTATGATATTGGTTTTCAAAATGTTTTATTTATTATCATATTTTCTTTATTTGATGTGTTTTTGTCGATATTATACCATTTAGTTTAGTTGTTTCAAATTTCTTGTGTTTGGTCACTCAGGAGTTCAGAGTTCGATTCACATTGGCCGCCATCTTTGTTTACATTGTACATGTATTCTTACGCACTGGAATCATGGCATGCTTTGGGTGTCAGTTATACTCTCATAGACAACACTTTGTTTTGGTTAGTTTATTTAGTGGCATTGCCAAGCAAATTTAAATATATCTAAATATACAAAGATGACCATTTGTTATAAAATAAACAATTATAAGGACGTCACTTTTTGACATTATCACAAAACCTTTAAGGCGTAGTACCAATCACCACAGAACACGCATCTTTTGAGTTCAGTGTGCGTTTTGTTGTCGGTTAATGGTGGTTGTTATAAACAAAATATACTTGGGAAGAGCTAATTACTGAATGTGTCTTCGGTGAAGTTACGGTGTCTATTGTTTCAATGTACATGTGCTGACAACCAAGTGCACAAAATTGCAAGCAAAATTAAATCCAAGAGTGATGTTTCTACACCATCAAGTTATTCAAAACAATCTGATAGGTTAATAAAGTCAATTAATAAGTTTGGTCGATGTCGAATTTAAATGTTTTAAATTGGGTTCCATGTACATGTACTTTAATATTCGATCAATACGATGTAGGATTTACCGATTGTGAGTTCTGTGCAAATGTGATAAGAGCACAGTAAGAGGAATGTTTTCGAAACAAATAGTTAAAAACAGGAGGTGGAGCTATTTCCAGAAATCTGCATATTTTACTTCAAATTCTACGGTTGAATATTTTTCTTAAAGACGGGCTACTTGCTATGATCAGAGTTCTCCATAGTCTCTAATAGGATCGATTTTGAAGATTGAAATGCCTCCCTATTTGCCATAATTGTTTTATATAATTCACAGTCACCATTTGCATTTCAAGGTCAAAAGAAAATCGATGTTTATACTTTCAGAGAGACAAATCTGGCCGAACAAACGGTCGTACTACCTGCTATAGACTCCTGTGACCATAACGACATGGTTATTTTGCGCAATATGTCTGATCCACATGAGGTTCCTTTGTCCTCATGAAACTCTAAACATGTTTTTTTTTTCAGAAATTCCGATAGATAAATGTCAAAATCATAACCTATGAATAGCCACGATACATAATACATTTATTAGCAATTATTCAAGCAACTTCCGTTTAATTGCAACAGAATAGTGATTTTATTCTGGTAAAGTGACTGCTTGTGTTATTTATTCCATTTGAATAGGGGAAATGGGGCGATATGGCAACTTTTAGGGCGAATCAGTTTTGGGGCGATATGGCAACTTCTGGGGCGTAATGGTTGCAAATTTGGGGGCGCAATGGTAACAGATTTGTGGCGAAATGAAAAAAGAAATGGGACGTAATAGCTTTGGGGTTGAACGTCTGTAATTCGATTCTAGTACCACAAACGTAGGATTAATCAGTTGAAGAAACAGACAGATTTCTAAAAGACAGTACGAACAAAAACACTGTCTATAAACAGGAAGCTAGCTGAAAATCGTCCGTGACTAGGGAGCTAGTGGTTGGAGGAAACTGAGCTCTGAGATCCAGCCGAAGTCATCACCCAGCTTTACCTTTGTAAGGTCTGGGGCAGGAGCGAAAGCGACGGGGGAGTAGGTGGGATACTTGCAACAGCGGGAGACTGGGGAATGAAGGTAGATGTCGTCAAGAGGACGAGTTTTCCAGTAGATTACAGTAGGTCTCATCGCCGCTCCACCCAGACATCTTGTTGTGGTCCAATAGCTCCAAGCAGATAGTGATGCTTGACTTAACAGTGCCATGGTAAGATGGGATGGAGGTGGCCAATGAAAGGAAGCAACACAAGTACCAGCAGCTAGTAGAGGAGTGTCAACAACACGGATGGAGGACATGGTGTCTGCCTATAGAGGGATTAAGGGGATTTCCCGGTCAATCAGAATAGAGAGCCTTACGACTATTAGGGGCCATAGGAGCGGATCGAAGGAACCTGATACAAGCGGCAAGTAGGCAGACAGAGGTTGCTTCCAGCTGGATATGGAGGAACAGGGACGATAGATGGGGTGGTCACCAGACACAGTGCTAGCCACAAGATGACGAGAGACAGGTAGGCATCACTGACCGAGGTGATGCAGCAGGTGACAAGATGCTGTGGAAACAGCAAGGGCAACACGCCACAGTACCAGCAAGCGGTAGCGAGAGCCGACCGGTCCCTGGTTGGGCCTGATCAAGCCAGCCGGCGCACCTCTGGAGGACGTCGTGGAAAGCACCGAAACGTCTGAGGAAGGAGGATCCATCTGATGATGGAGCATTGTATTCAAGGTATCACCTGGACAATATTTACTCAGAGGATTTTTTTATAGCCTTAAAAAAATGCCTATGCCAAACCCCAACCCAACCCAACCCCCCGCTTATCGCAAAAAATCTTATCCCGAAATATTAAAATTAGCTATAATCATTTCATTTTCCGAAATTTTGGCCCCCAGAACCCTGGCCAAAAAAAAAAAAAATCGGCTCGCGCCTATGGCGCTCGCATAAAGACCCCCCCCCCCCCTCTTTTCAAATTCCTGGATCCGCGCCTGTACCTGATTAGCTGCGATAACGTAGCTCTGGACGACGGACGGACAATTTCTGACAGATGGTCGTCGTCAGAGCAGTGTAGGCAGGGTATGAATATTCGTTCTAGTACCTGATATACAAGGCTCTGATTTACTCAATCAGCCTGAAGTCTCATACACCAATCCAGAGACGTGATATATACGTCTCTGACCTATCTAATAATTCAAAGTAAATTAAAATGATTTGGAGCTGTCAATCGTAAAACCATGCGTCTTGGTGCCAGACTCTGACATTTCGTCTCAGAACTGCAAATATGAATAGAGGTACCTCCCTTCGGAACTTTCTCAATTCACATTCACAGCTTTATTATGTTGTTATTCTAAATCTAGAGAAATGTGTAATAAAACTACTTTACTTTCATATAAATGATATATTGTTTTAAATTTATGTAAAATCGCATCAACCGACATGATAGATGTAAGTCACCCTAAAAGGGGTCGGGCTAGCTGCGATAACGTAGCTATGGACGACGGACGGACAATTTCTGACAGATGGTCGTTGTCAAAGCTACGATTCCCTCCCATTGCTCGTAATGTAGCAAAAAAGTGAACCTCGAAAATGCTCAAATAGCGGATATCGTTTAACTTTGGAGTAATAGTTGGTATAATTAAACATTTTTACGCACAACCTTCAAAAGAAATTAAATTTCTGTAATACCCACAACTAGAGGTAGGCCTATGGGTACTGAAGTATGGCTTCCGTGTTTTTTCAATCATCACAAACACCTGCACATCTATAGACATGATTTGTAGCTTCTATACAATGTGAAAACAAACGCGGCAAGGAATTTATACAGAACATACACGTTAAACCAACAACTTTAGTTTTATTGTTTGCAGCGAGCAATTTTACAAACAAACAAGACGTGTCTATTGTTTTTACGCATTTTATTTTTTAAACACACCCACACACACACAAAATCAATTACTTGTCGAAATAAATACATTCTGTTTGTACGAACATTGGTATTGTCAACGAAATATTTGATGTTTACCTTTGTACATCGGCATAATTACCGAAAGTACCGAGATCAGATTGACATATTGAACGGAAACTGGTGAAAAAACAACACCGAAAAGTGCCGAAGTGACTAACAATAAGTGTCGAATTGACCAGAGCCGAAAGTGCCGAATCGACCAAGTGCCGAAATGACCTGACTCCATCGGTATCGTACATATAAAGGCCTAAGAAGTATTGGTAGATGTCGTAGTATACAAGACCTAGCTACAATTTTGTTTATAAATTTAAAACTGTCGTTTTTAATCATAGACGATCAATGCAGGGAATGAAATGTATATTTGTAGTCTATTTAGAGACGTCTCTGGGTCTATTTGAACACAGATCCATCCTTCAAAAAAAAAAAAAAAAAAACCGAGAAAATCTAAAGTCACTGATCGTGGTTACATCGCTGAACTATCGAGAAATAAGCAAGTGCTTGATCTGAAGGTAACGACAAAGTTTCAGTGTTATACATTGCAGCCCGTGATGATATTGGCGAATTTTATTTTCTATCAGATTAATCACTGTAAAAATAAAACCTTTTATAGACCTGATTTCTTCAAAGATTTCATTTTAGGCAAATTTGAAATAGCTCATATGTAGGCCTAAAATTTGGCCTTGAGAGAGATTGTGATGTTTCGAATGTCACGTGACTTTCTGTTTTACCACCACGTGATATTCATCCGGTTGGCAGCCAAAATTTACAAGAGGCAGGACGCGTCTGAACTTCGACACGTGCGCTTAAAATCTACGTTTAGTAAGTTAACGACAATCTGATTGTGATAGTTTTAAAATGTTCATTGATAGCTCCTATCAGTGAACGTATGTCACAGTTTGGGATGTCTTATGTAACAGTGCCGCTTTGTTCACGTGTTTGGTACTGTCAACAGCGATGTTACAGTCCAGTTGTAGAAGCCTGCAGTGTGTTACAATGGTATTTGTTTCTTCTGTAGGATTGTTCTAGACATATTTGAGCCAATGAACGATTCGCCCCTTTTATCATGATTCGCACAAATCCAGCCGGGTACCACTATTATTATCGGTTAAAGGGAAATTCCCGCTAGTTTGGGTTAGTAACGATATTATATAAGTTGATCGATCTACTCTCTACTCTTACATACTCTCTCCTTTACTCCCTCCCTCACAAAGTTTTTGCCCCAAGACAGCCAGAACTCATGATCTATATAGCTCCAATGACGCCTCTCAATCTCCTATTATAAATTTCACTTTGAGTGCATGGTCAATATGGTACCAAAACTGTAATAGGAAGGAGTAATAAAGAGTACGAAAAGATACCTTCCCCGTACAGGCGCTCAAACTAGCAACCTCTTGCTGACAATGCAAACAGGGTAACCATGTCAGTCTGTGTGTAGACACATTTTGTCTGGACAACTCCATAACCGATGGGCCGATTCCAATGACACTTCACACAAATATATAGAGAGGACCATGTAGATGTGCATAGAGCAAGGGTACGTAATTTCGCACAGTACGTAATTTTTTTTTGCGTTTTTCCTCCAAGTGGTCGAGGACTGTGTTTTTTTGTTTATATGTTGACTAATGCCAACCTTTAGTGGAACATTTGCCGTTTTAAGTACATCTTTTTCAGATTAAGTTCGTTTTGAAAGCAAATTTTAACTGATAGGACTGTCGGCCGATAAAATGGATACCGGATGATTAAATATTTTAATTTAAAATAATCCCAGTTGTTTATTGGCATGTGAATTTGCAAATATTTAAGGAAAATATCATTTGATCAGATTATAAACAAAGCTTATTACAAATCCACCAAGTATAACTAACAACAGCGCTGACCTGCAGACACCCCGTCATTTTCACCGCCTTGTTTACATTACTCTGTAGGGAGCGGTCGTTATTTAAAGCAAAAATGACGGTAAATTGACACTTTCCAATTTTACATTATTTTGTTGTTAAAGGTTTCTTTTAATCATGGCATTGGACTTTATCTTAGTTTAGGATGTTGTTTGTCTATACAAAATGGCTGAACACTAAATTTACCAACAAAATTAAAGAAGTTGGATGGGTGTGCGAAATTACGTACCCGATTGTCTTCAAACCCAGCAATAAACACAAGTTAACAACAGCTCCCTTGCGCAGTGATACGTGTGCGCATATCAGGTTGCACACTTGTATGTTACGAAGCATTTGTACATCTAACAATGTGAGGTATTCTTTCTTGATTTGAAATTGATATGACGGAAATATATTTAAAAACATGACGAAAGTGTGCGAAATTACGTACCCCCACTCTACCCATGCTTAAATTCCAAAATTTTGGTTGCCATGGTTACTGGTCACTATGCATAGGTTTTTCTTGTCAGGACAACTAAAGTAATTCTTGTGAACCGATTTTCACAAAACATCACAGGAATGTTAGGGAACATGTGCAGAACACTTCACGGGAATGTTAGGGAACATGTGCAGATGTGCATGCAGCTAAATTCCAAATTTTTGTTGCCATGGTAATTGTCAATATAAACAGGTTTTTATTGTTCAGACAACTCTTCCAAAACCTGTGGACCATTGTTCAAGCTAGCTGTCCATTGACTCATGTGGATTGGGGGGTATTCTAGTCAGCTATCCTGGCGACAGTTCTAGGTTATGATAAAATTAGTTAGAAATCCCAGACATATATAGTCTTATCTGATAAAATGAGCCAGAAATACTTAAGGCCTAAATAATATCCTTCTGATCTATCAGAGCTATACTTTCCTTTATTTCAATCGGAGAGTTCTGGAGAAGTGGAACAGGAATAGATCTGTTTATCTGGTTGGCAACTGACCCTTGGAAATAAAGTCCAGACAGTCGCTTTGTAAACTTTTTAAATATTTGACTTATAGCAACACCTCTTTTGGTCATTATAACCAGCATTTGTTTGAACATGCAGTTCCAATTTGAGATTGTTCTACAGAAAGAAGAATGTTTTCACACCTAGATTTTACAAAAACTTGCCCGAAATGTGTACCGGTGTGCATGTCTGTGTGGTGACATGGAGCAGGGGTTGACACTAACAGTAGCCCGGCAGCCCTGGGCTGCCTGGAATCTGGTTGGGCTACCAGAATATCCAGACCAGCAGCCCTGTGGGCTGCCAACATTTTCAGCCAAATGTATAATGTCCAGCTAAAGTTTTCTTTATTTACTTCAATAATTTATTATCAAAACTTTTTTGTATAAAACCTGTTGGGTGTAATATCTAATATCTTTTATGCTTAGAATGAACTAGACAGCAGGAAACTGCATCTAAAATTCATTTTTTCCCTCAGAGTTAGGCTTAGGGGCTGTAGGGACCTGCCCCAAAATCGCCCAGGAAGGGCTTCACAATTGGCAGCGTGGGCTGCCTCATTTCAAAACCTGGCAGCCCTGCGGTCTGTCATGGCGATTAAGTTCGTGTCAACCCCTGTGGAGGGATACGGTAGATAAAGGTCTTTTCTTAAGGATATCATATTTTGTTGTGCATGATTTTATATAAAGCTTCGAGTTGCATGTCTTTCGATGACATCGAGGGATAAGGTAATACTAAATGAAGGTCTTTTCTTATGGATATCATATTTTGTTGTGTATAATTTTATATAAAGCTTCGATTCACATGTACATGTCTTTCCTCCTGTTCTCAACTAATAAGCACCAGTTCAGATGCTGGATCTTAATGTCACCAACACTGGAGGTATTTCTGAAATTATTGGTAACAAATCTGGCTGCTTGATGTTGCACCATTCCTGTCCTGTGTATCTTGCATGTGCATACCAGCTTGCGTCTGCTCTTTTGCCAATGTTGAACTTGTTTCCATGTTTTGTGTAGGAAAGCAGTGTAGGTTGGCTCTGCTAGTCTGCTGGTGGTAGTATTAACATGGTATTCTAAGACACAATGTTCTGTGTTTGATACATATATAAATAGTATATTAGGATGCAAGTGAAATATGGGGCATCATAAAGCACCAGACATAGAAAAAGTACATACCAGGTACTATCTTTTGTAAGAAATTACTTGGAGTTAATAAATCTACATGTAATGATTTTCTGTATTTGGAGTTGGGCAGATTCCCTTTAAATACCTTACCAGGAAACTAAAAACTGTTAAACAGTACTATTAAAAATTGAGCGAGAGACTAGAACACAATAATTGTAAGTTATTTGCCTCCAATTTGTAGGTGATTTTCTACTTTGAACTACAATATATAGTGAATTGAATGCTCGCTTAAAGTCATAGATTGTTTGTCATGCCAACCATCCTGACCATTTTCATTGTTAAACTGGGCCTATTGGCCAGCAGTCAGACTGCTTGCTTTGTTAAAGGTACATCTACTCAGTGGTAATTTAACAGTATCCACAACACCATACCTACCTTTAAAGTCATCAATGAAATGCCCCGTTTCCTCCATTTTGTCTATCATTAATCTGACATCCTTCACTAGTATGGTCAGGATCCTACATTGGTTGCTGAACAGCATACTGAGGTAATAATGTTGTCTCTGCCTTTTCAAGACTGTAAGCCTCTAATTTCTTGGTCAGTTATTGATTAAGATTTAGAATCCTCCTTGGTTATCATTAATTGGCTTTTCATGGATATGTTTAATCAGAAATGTAAACACATGATACCTTTTAAAATTATTGATGTCATAGATAAAAACCAGTGAACAGCGTTGATCCCACTTCTCTGTGTGTTTGTACAGAGGAACAACCTGAGTCATTAACAGCTTCTCTACAGTATCCAATAGTGTTAATTGATGTAAACTTTTATAGTTCATTAGCTAAAAGCTCCCCAGCACATCCTTATGTATGATATTGATTTATTGGCTTGATTTTGTCTTTGAAAAATATTACTTGGTTTCCATGGTTACTTTTTCTGTTGTTATTGATTCCAAGCACCTGTAAGCACCTATACTGGAGACTAATGAGGAGTCATGACGTCGACTATATCAATGAGACTGATTTACTGCTGGTGTGGTTCACATTGACTGGTTATATCATCGGTTAATATGGGATGTACAGAGCGTACCTAGAAAGCTTACGATTACAGATAGTGTGGGATAGTTCTGAGCAGGATAACATTATTAGGGCACCTGATCAGATTGAGGAAAAACACAACTACTCTTTTTCCAATTGTGAGACATTTAAAAGTCCTTTTGAAACGAGCATCATGAATGGTCATAAGGTTAAGTATTTGTAAATTGCAATTTCATATGTACATGAACTTTGAATATTTTCTGTTCATAGAATGATTATTTCTTGTGTAAATAAGAAATTAGCTGAGAATTGGAACATAGTGTTAGTTCTATTTACAGTATATAATTAGGTACATATCAAATTTGAGAATCATCTAAAACATTGTGCTGACATTTGTAGTTTTATTTTCGTTTATAGAAACCAGCAATAATGGCAGAATTAAGACTACAGAAGCCTGCTCCAGAGTTCAGAGGGACGGCCGTGGTTCATGGAGAAATAAAGGATATATCACTTGCAGATTACAGGGGAAATATGTTGTGTTTTTCTTTTATCCAATGGATTTGTAAGTTAAAGTTTCTTAATATATTTTTTAGTGGAATGAAATATTTTCATACTCCCAACAAATTTGATGGGAATATATAGTGTGGTGTCATCCAATATATGATCTATATAATCATGTCATAAAATTGGTTAAATGAGATGAAGATTAACTCCTGATTACTTGAATTCCACAAACTGTTAGAAAATTGATTTGTAGTGAAAGGTGTTCAAAGGTAAATAACACTGTATTCAATATCCTTGTTTGTTTGGAGCATTTTACAGTTACATTGCCTTCTCACTGCTGTGTTATACAAAATCTTGAGGATAACTATGTACCTATTATAGCCATTATGGTATCGGAGAATGTTCAGAAATTTAGAAATATACTTGACATTTACAAGCATATGTACATACGCTTAACCACAAATTACTGTCTACATTCCAAGAACTCCTAATGAGTTCTGACCATCTATCAGGAGTGTACTCTCTGTGGCACGATTTCCAGCCATATAAGGCTTAGATTTGTATTATGAAGAATTGAAGATATAATTTACTCAATACCCTATCTCTAGTTAATCAAATATATGGATATAAAACATTTGGAATTCATGAAGGTTTTGTGAGTCCGACCTTCAGATGTGCTGACTGCTATATAAAAATAGCACAAATCACACAAAATGTCATCTTCAATGTTAATTTGTACATGTACCGGTATACATTTTGCACATTGGCATCTTTAAATAAAATGTTTTAATTATAAGACATGACTGAGAAAGGCTTTTTAATTCATTACTGCATCATTTAAAAATTAGTTTTGAAAAAAAACAACTTGAAATTTGGTGTGAGTTGAAAATATATAACAGATTGTATATGTTACAGATCTCTTAAATGTTTTAAAATTGATATATATGTGAATTTAATTACCTGTAGAGTAAAATTGTCAGTTTTCTCTACCTCTTTTTTACAAGGCTATATATTTTGAAATGTTATTTAATGTGGCATTGAAATAAAATCTCTTTTATTTTCAGCACATTTGTGTGTCCGACAGAGATTATAGCATTCAGTGACCGAGTAGAAGAATTCCGAGCCATTGATTGTGAAGTTATAGCATGTTCTTGTGACAGCCAGTTCTCCCATTTAGCATGGCAAGTATTTCACACCTGCAAGCAGTGGAACTTTGTAGGCATTTGATCCCATAGTTCTAAGGAAATTATCAATACATGTCATGTTTTAAAACATCTCCTAGTTCCGAGAAACTTATCAATATTCATCTGCTTTAAAACATCCCCATGTTCTAAGAAGTTTATCAATATTAATCTTGTTTTAAAACATCCCCATGTTCTAAGAAATGGAACTTGATCAATATTAATCATGATTAAAAACATCCCCCAGGCCAGTTATAAGAAACTGAGCTGCCAACCAACGAAATCATATTAAAAATTTCAACAGAAATAAAGGTTATTTGTATGTCAATTGTTTCATTGAAATCTTTGTACACTGTATCATGACTGGCTATACTCCTTATGGTATTAATTGATGTGTTAAGCAGTACTCTCCCTAAAAAACTATTTCCAGTCTGTCAAAATGACCTCTTCAATACAAAGCTTGCTGGTCCTGACCAACAGTTGGTTCAAAGGACCGCCTCAGCACAAATGTTGCTGGTCCTGATAAGAATTTGGTCCAAAGGACCTCAGTACAAAGGTTGCTGGTCCTGACCAAGAGTTGGTCCAAAGGACCTCAGTACAAATGTTTCTGGTCCTGACCAGAAGTTGGTCAAAATGACTGGCTCAATCGTGACATGAAAGTTGATGAACTGCTCAAAATTTCCTTTCGTTGAAGAATAAAGCCATGCCCAACTGTAAAATGTCTAAATATTTTACAACACTATTGAATGTATAGCTGGGCAAAGGACTAGCTTTATGGGAAAACTTGTCAAACTTCTTGAAAAGTTGCTGGTCACAGGCTGATGAACAGGCATTATTTTGCGAATGCTGGTGTTCAGTAGATCATCTTGTACTTTTGACATGATGGTCTGTCAGTTATTTTCACTTGCTTGAACCAAATTTATAGGCCCATGATTGGTTGAATATTTTCTGGGTTTATTATCCTGTCAAGAGTTGTTGTAATTGTAGGCAGGATTAGTCTGGTAGTAGCTTGTGGCTACCTCACTGCAAAACATACAAAAAGCCTATCCAAAGCTATAGAGATGTTTTTTTTCTCATGATGTGGTGAGCTAAGGTCACAATAACAAAAACCTAGGATGGTCTGTGATCTCTGTTTTCCGACTCGGGCCATTAGCCCCTTCAACAAAGAAAACTTTGAAGGATTTGAAAGAATTTTTTTTTATTAAAAAACATGATTAAGTCACCATATTTAAGTTAACACTAAGTGTCAACCTTTGGTATGAAATCCAAGATTAATGACATAGCTTGTTATAGGCAAATTATGCAATCAGTATGTACATGTTTGTTGTAGTTTCATAGAATATATTTTCAGAAATGAAAGTTTTATACTATAATCTATCAAGACTTTTATACTTTCTCAGGATTAACACACCACGGAAGCAGGGTGGACTTGGAAACATGAAGATCCCGCTTTTAGCTGATAAAACATTAGAAATCTCTAGGGCTTATGGAGCACTGAAGGAAGATGAGGGAATTTCATTCAGGTGAGATAAAGAATTCCTATCCAAATATGCTATAAGTTTAGCGGTAACAACTGTAATTTGCCTCCATTTGTTTCATTTGCTAATAAACTTGATTGAAGAAAATGTTTATTAATGTGTATTTTTTTGTTTTTGTTTTTGCATCAACTGATCATGACAGCAAAGGTATTAAAGATAAATTGAACACTTGACAAAGAAAAGGACAATCATAGGAGAAGTCTTTGAAACTGACATGATTATCTCTAGAACTTTTACTTCCTTTGTATCTGTTATTAGAGGATTTTATTCTATACTGAAAAACAAAACTCTTGAGAGTGTACATTACGTTGATTTGTCTTGTTACCCACAGAGCCTTGTTCATTATTGACGGTAAAGGAAACCTTCGTCAGATCACCATGAATGACTTACCAGTTGGACGTTCAGTCGATGAAACTCTCCGACTTGTACAGGCTTTCAAATTCACGGATGAACACGGAGAAGGTAATGATATGATTTATACGGTCCATTGATAACAGATGAGGCCGTCTGCTGATATTGTTTTAGATATATTTACCTGGCTGATTCATATTTCTGCAGATGAGTTTAAAGTTTAGATCATTGATGTTCAACCAAGTTTTGCTATTTTCCTGAATGGTCTGAAGGGTTATTCCAGTAAAAGAATATTTTATATCCAATGGTAGGACTCTGTAAATAAAGATATTCTATGCATCATGGGTGATGGAGAAAATGCCGCTTCTGTTTAGATTAAATCTCTTCGATGTGTGGTGCCTGATCACAAACCTGGAGTCCTCCAGGAGTAGTCCTAAATTACTTTCAGGGCTTTTTCTGAGGGCTTTTTGGGACTATTAATGGGCCTCATTCCCAATTGAAATTATTTTTTACTCAAGCGAAATTCCCAAAATTTGCAGTATACTCCTGGAATAGTCCTAAATTACTTTTGCTTTGTCTATTGTAAGTTGTCTAATTGTTTTGTTATGCAACATAAATATGTTTCTGCAATGGCTTTTTTTTCACAAGTAGTTTTGCTTTTTTTCTTCAAAAATTCAAATTTCTGAGGTTTTGTTGTTAAATGTATTGAGACTGATTGGTGTCATTTATAGTAATACTGAATATATGTTACTTTGATTTCATAAAAAGATTCTTTTCAAGGAAATTATTTCATATTTGGTGAACAGGCTTTGGTTTATATCACACACAGTGTTTGATTTGAGCGTGACATTTTGGTGAACTTGTCAACTTCATCATTCCGATGGAGTAGTCATCAAAACATCGATGAAGAAGACAGAGTAGTGACTGAAACATCGATGAAGATGACAGAACAGTCACTGAAACATCAAGGAAGGTGACAGTTAACACTGAAATATTGATGGAGCTGTAGGAGTATTCACTGAAACATTGATGAAGGTGACGGAGTAGTCACTGAAACATCAATGGAGATGGTGGAGTAGTCACTGAAACATCAATGGAGATGGTGGAGTAGTCACTGAAACATCAATGGAGATGGCGGAGTAGTCACTGAAACATCGATGGTGATGATGGAGTAGTCACTGAAACATGACGAAGACGACAGAGTAGTCACTGAATTTTCTGAAACATCAATGGTGATGACGGAGTAGTCATTGAAACATCAATGGAGATGGTGGAGTAGTCGCTGGAACATCAATGGAGATGGCGGAGTAGTCGCTGAAACATCAATGGTGATGGCGGAGTAGTCGCTGAAATATCAATGGAGATGGCGGAGTAGTCGCTGAAACATCAATGGAGATGGCGGAGTAGTCACTGAAACATCAATGTAGATGGTGGAGTAGTCACTGAAACATCAATGGAGATGGCGGAGTAGTCACTGAAACATCAATGGAGATGGCGGAGTAGTCACTGAAACATCAATGTAGATGGTGGAGTAGTCACTGAAACATCAATGGAGATGGCGGAATAGTCACTGGAACATCAATGGAGATGGCGGAGTAGTCACTGGAACATCAATGGTGATGGCGGAGTAGTCACTGAAACATCAATGGAGATGGTGGAGTAGTCACTGAAACATCAATGGTGATGGCGGAGTAGTTACTGAAACATCAATGGTGATGGTGGAGTAGTCATTGAAACATTGATGAAGGTGACAGAATAGTCACTGAATCATCAAACTCAATTTACACACTGGTTTGTGATATTTACCAAAGTCTTTTCACTTTTATACAAACCAACTTGAAGAACATGTTTCATGATTTCAGATTTGGATTGACTTATTTTAAAAAGATAGATGAATTATGAAAAAAATACTAGAAAACTAGAAAATTATGAAAAAAATACTAGAAAACTAGAAAAAAAAGGTTCGAATAACAGAGTTTTGTGTTTGTTTTTCACTGTAATATCAGTCTTTTTGTCGTTGGCAGTGTGTCCAGCTGGATGGAAGCCAGGGAAGGATACCATCAAACCGGACGTGAAAGGAAAGATGAGCTACTTTCAGAAGCAAAATTAACAATTGAAGCCATCTCCTAAAACTGTTAATGTTGTTGAACTATAATGGAAGTTTGGTGTCTGTATAACGTGATTTAGAACAAAAAGAACCCTGTACTGGTGTGGTATAGGGAGCAAATACTCCTCTGTGTACTTCAATAGACCAGGTACTCACACAGAGTACTCACTCAGAATCTGCCTCTTGTATTTGCATAATTGTCCAGAGACCTCAATAATTATGTGACCAATTAACATGTCTATTTAGTTCTTTATGATAGATGTTTGTTTTATACTTCGTTTATTGTGTTGTTTAGGGTACTCTTAAGTCATCAGCTTTTTATTTGTATTGAGATCTTACATCATTTTACAAGAGGTTGCATTATATATTTTTCTTGCTACCTAATGTCTCGATCAGTTCCGTGTTTGTGAATGGCGTTACAAACCTGCTTTTTGGTTGTGTACACCTGGTATGTTACATACCTGTACAATTCTATTTGTTATCACTACATTGTATATTGATGTACAAGGTTGAATCTCATAATCCATCAGCATCGTCAAGAACAACTACAAATATAAATATATGTGAGTATTTGTCAACACAAGTTTTTTCACGATCACTAAATATTTGAATAATAACCACATGATTTGTGTGATATTATCACATGAACGTTTCAGCAATAAAAAGACAATTTTGATAATATTTGATTGAAATAAAGGTTATAGACTTTTTACACCAGGTAATATTAAAGCATCATCAAGATATAGAAACAGAGACTGGAGTAAGAGAACTATTTGACTAGCAGCAATAACACATCGACTTATGTAATTATGATTTGCCATTACTGTACTTCCGAATTTTGTGTTGCATTGTAAAAACTATTGTTTGGATCATTAAAGTTTAGAAAATTTCTGTATGCTTCACAGATCTTTTTGATCATTAGTATTAAGTGTCTTCAAATGCTTTTATTGTTTAGCGTGAATTGTTACAAGGAATAAATAAAGCACATAAGCAATAACATATTGTGTTTATTTTGTTTTAGTCATTTGTGGGTTCCATATCAATTCCCCTGATATGCCTTTAGTGAGAATATAACAATGCATTAATTTATAACAACATTCATACAGAATTGTAACTTTTGCCACCATCATCAGATGTTGGGCTGTTCGAATTGCCCTTTTGTTTCTATTTCCCGTATTTCCATTTGGTTTGCAGTCCGTCCATCAATCTTCCTGTTGTCCAAACGGATACAATCCTTATTAAATGCTATTTTTCAGAAAGTACTTTGTTAGACTGATCAAAAGACAAAATTATCGACAGGTAGCCATTTTGAAATTTGACAGTTGAAGTTTTACCACTATTTTTAAAGAATAAGTACTCTGAATCATTCTTGAATTTCAATGTAGGTTCTCTATGGTCTCCATTTGTGATTGTAAATTTTGAAACGATCAAAAAATGAAATGGACAACTGGAATAAATGTGGAGGAAAGAAGAAAAGAGATTGAGATTACAAATAATCTACAGTATAAAAAAAACAAACTTTCAATGGTGGATACTAAGATCCTTCTTGGATAACATTTTCATTTCTTTCAGAAACAAGCAGTGAGACAAAACTTTAACACTTAAAAAAAAACAAGGCAATACTGATATATAAAAACTTTTTCGAGAGAAAAAAAAAGAACACTTATATGGAGGGGGCACAGCTTGCAAAAGTACAAGGATAATATGACCAGGTGTTCTGGAAGGATTAGCACCTTTTGCTTCATTGATGATACTCACAATGTTAGTCTAGGTCTATAATCCTTTTAATCTCAAATTGAGAAATAACATGGCATATCAATGAGTATTGAAAACATCTATTATAGTATAGCACAAGGAAATCATCTGTTGCTGACCATAGAACTTCCCCATGGTTTTCATCAATCTGCATCTCTCCAAACCATTGGTTTTGTCTGTCGGCAATTGATGCATACATTAATATAAACAATACTAACTGCCATTTATGGGTATGACTAGTTGGATTGGATGCCAAGTGTAGAATAATACAAGATCGCTAGAAACTACAACTGGAATGAGACTGACCAAACTCATGATGGACAGTCCAACCAATTGCACAACCTCGCTACTGACTGTTGGCCTAATATACACTTGTATGAAAATGGATAGTATTTTTAAAAATAGAAATGTGCCTTGAAGCAAATCGAAGGCCATTATTGAGTCGGGCTTATCTGGATTTTGACATGTTTTTAAAATAAATTAATATTTATGCATGATGATTCACAGCTGACATTAACCTTGAAGGTGGTTTGATGTTGACTTAAATTATAGTGGATCAAAAGGAAATGGGATTCTTAGATGTATAAATCTATTTAGTGCATTTCTCCAGTAAAATATGAGAAATGTATCAAACTAATAAAACATACATTTTGACTGATGCAATGAGCAGTGAAAATGTAAGTTTTTGCGTTTTTTTGTTTTTGACCAATCCGAATGAACCTTAATTTTGTATTCACTTCATTGAAACTTTGCTGTATTTCTGAAATATTCGGCTAGTTTATGACAAAACACTCTCTTGACATTAGTGTTTCATGCAGATTCTCCGATAAAAGCAGACCAAGCTGAATTGGGTTGATCAGTCCTTTCAAAATGACATCGTCAAATTGACATCTTTTTAATTTTGTCTTTAGCATAAAAATGCAATTAAAAGAAAATCGAATGGCTCCCTTTGAATAAAACGTAATATATTTCGTTCGTATGACACAAATGTTTCACTCCTGTTTCGCACTCATGGAAATCTCAATATTCTGTTATACTCATGAAATAGTTATGTTACATTATATTCAACGGAAACCATTCAATATCCTCTATATCACTGATTGCACCACATTGCAAAGAAATATAATTTGACTGAGATAATTTGTGGTTGAGCTAGCCTAGAGGGGATCGATTAGTAAATAGCAGATCAAATTAAGATTTCAATGTATACAGGTATGCAAGGTATAATACAGAATTATTAAGTCTTGCATAAAAATGTGTACATATATATACATGCATTATTTCACCTGTCTGTAATATGGATTTTAACAAAATTATTATTCAGCATGAAGACAAGCTTTACCAAAAGGCTATTTTTTTTTAATGTTTTTATCCTAAAATAGCATTCATGTTCATTCTAACTGTAAACAAAATACATATACACTTCAGTTGTGCAGAATATCAATTAATATTTACAATACAATCCTGTTACAGTGGCCTTGTGATATAAAAATAACAATGTACACTAACAAATTTGACTCCCTATTTACGTCTTCGTTAAATAATTAAAAAAAATAATGCAAAGCGCCGAATGATTTATTTATTTTTTTAATAAAATCGCAATGAAACCAGAACAAATTATTGGGTAACTTTTCTCGCCATTCACACAATTGGCGGTGAAACCAGAGAGGTATGTATATATTGTTGGCTTTCCTACTTCAACAGAAGATCCTAGTTCCATATTGCTGAGTTTAATCACATAACACATTTGATAGTAGTAGAGCAAGGTGCTTAACGAGGTTCTTAGATCGTAAACGACACTACTATTATACCTCAACCAGAACATAATATCGGGGGGGAACTTTTTCACCGTTCACAGAAAATGGGTCAGGCTCGTGTACGAGGCCACGAAATGTTTACAGTGAGATGTGAAATATAGGTAGGTAGGACGAGTTATATATCTACCACATATTTTGCATAAAAGCATTATTATTCATATCATAGAACATTTTTACATACAGTAGATCTACTCCAACAATGTAACGGTTGACATAATAAATAATTAATCCGAGACGTTTAGCTCTATTTACAGACTGTAGGCTACAGTGTAGCAATGTTGGCATCTGATCTGTACATATACGTAGCTATACAAGCCTATATTATTATTATCGTTAGGCCTACTCATATGAAAAGTCATTATGTGTTGCTCTATCGTGGCCTTTTGCAAACTAAGCCAAAGAAGCATGCTCCCTCAGCTGAGTGATCTCGCACGTAGAATCCAAAAGTTACGTTATGGATTATCAGTTGTCAACGGAATACAAAAGTTACATTATTGATTAGTTGTCTGTGGAATCAAAATATTACATAATGTATTAGTTGTCTGTGGAATCGAAAGGTGACATAATGGATCAGTTGTCTATGGAATCGAAAGGTTACATTATGGATCAGTTGTCTGTGAAATCGAAAGGTTACCTTATGGATCAGTTGTCTGTGGAATCGAAAGGTTACATTACGGATCAGTTGTCAGTGGAATTGAAAGGTTACATTATGGATTAGTTGTCTGTGGAATCAAAAGGTTACATTATGGATCAGTTGTCTGTGGAATCAAAATAGTACATAATGTATTGTTTCTGTGGAATCGAAAGGTGACATAATGGATCAGTTGTCTATGGAATCGAAAGGTTACATTATGATCAGTGTCTGTGAAATCGAAGGTTACCTTATGGATCAGTTGTCTGTGGAATCGAAAGGTTACATTACGGATCAGTTGTCAGTGGAATTGAAAGGTTACATTATGAATTAGTTGTCTGTGGAATCGAAAGGTTACATTATGAATCAGTTGTCTGTGGAATCGAAAGGTGACATTATGAATTAGTTGTCTGTGGAATCCAAAGGTGACATTATGGATTAGTTGTCTGTGGAATCCAAAGGTGACATTATGGATCAGTTGTCTGTGGAATCGAAAGGTTACATTATGGATCAGTTGTCTGTGGAATCGAAAGGTTACATTATGGATCAGTTGTCTGTGGAATCCAAAGGTGAACATTATGGATTAGTTGTCTGTGGAATCCAAAGGTGACATTATGGATTAGTTGTCTGTGGAATCCTAAAGGTTACATTATGGATCAGTTGTCTGTGGAATCGAAAGGATACATTATGGATCAGTTGTCTGTGGAATAGAAAGGTTACATTATGGATTAGTTGTCTGTGGAATCCAAAGGTTACATTACGGATCAGTTGTCAGTGGAATCAAAAGGATACATTATGGATTAGTTGTCTGTGGAATAGAAAGGTTACATTATGGATCAGTTGTCAACAGAATCCACAGGTTAATTACATTATGGATTAGTTAACATTGTCTATGGAATACAAAAGTTACATTGTGGATTAGTTGTCAACGGAATCCAAAGGTTACATTATGGATTAGTTGTCTGTGGAATCCAAAGGTTACATTATGGATTAATTGTCTGCAGAAGTCATATTATGATGATCAATACCTGAATGCAACTCCTGGTTTTTTGAGGATGAGTGATCTCTTTGGGGTTTGGAGACAGTATTCAGCATAGCTACACTGATCTGCTCATGAAATAGAACAGGGACATAATTTGTTACAATTTTGTCAACCATCACTTGATAATTAACACCCTTCTCTGGGTGTTGTAATTATAAATTAACATAGTGATTTAGTTATTTAGTTTTGAACTTATATGGTCCCTGTAATGATTATTATGTACATACATTTTTAACTGTAAATCCTCACAATCAGTTATGTGTACTTGATAGTTAATATTTGCACAGGATCCTGTTGACATACATTGTAGGAAGGTCAGACGGGAAGGGGAAATAACATTAAGTATTTGTCTTGATTTCAGTGTATGAATTTAAATAAAATACATCTCTGACACAAGATAAAAATGTACATAATTTTGATTTGTAAATACATCTATACATTATCATCATTAACAAGTTAAGCATTTATTGCAGGTGTTTGATTGGGAAATTTGGTTGCAAATACATGTACTCCATACAGTGTTAAGTGATTATGGAACTTGGCCTAGCATTTGATGATGAAGATTTAGAGAACTCCAATAAATCAAAGACATACCAACCAGTTTCCTACAATGCTAAATATTGTCCACCCAAGGTGAGATAAGATATGTTGATATTACAATGTTATTACAATGTTGGTATATGGCTATAGCTATGTAACAATAAAAATACTTTCTCCTTATATGACAGATGTATTTTGTGCCAGGCTCCTACCAGATTGTGTATATGAATTGTTTTGTCCAAGAAATTATCTTTCTAGTTTACTCTTTTTTTTCTTCTGTACATTGTTTTCTTTTGTTGGTGTCAACAACACCATATAACCCAGGCTGTTGTTGTCACCTTGACTCCTATACTTGATATGATCCTATCTCTGTTGGTGTCTCCTTAACAACCATCCTCATATGAGCCTCTGGTGTCTCCTTAACAACCATCCTCATGTGACCCTTACTGATGGTGTCTCCTTAACAACCATCCTCATGTGACCCTTACTGATGGTGTTTCCTTAACACCTATCCCCATATGACCTCTGGTGTCTCCTTAACACCCATCCTCATATGATCTTTGGTATCTCCTTAACACCCATCATCATATGACCGTGACTGTTGGTGTCTCCAGGACACCCATGCTCATATGACCTAAGTTGTTGGGTGTCTCATGGATTCTCATCCTCATTTGACCCTGACTGTTGTCTCCTTGACACCTATCCTCATATGACCCAGGTTGTTGGTGTCTCCTCGACACCCATCCTCATATGACCATGGCTGTTCGTGTTTTTGTTAACACACCCATCCTCATATGACCTTGGCTGTTTGTGTTTTTGTTAACACACCCATCCTCATATGACCTAAGTTGTTGGGTGTCTCCTTAACACCCATCCTCATATGACCTTGGCTGTTTGTGTTTCATTAACACCCATCCTCATATGACCTTGGCTGTTTGTGTCTCATATACACCCATCCTCATATGACCTTGGCTGTTTGTGTTTTTGTTAACACACCCATCCTCATATGACCTTGGCTGTTTGTGTTTTTGTTAACACACCCATCCTCATATGACCTTGGCTGTTTGTGTTTTTGTTAACACACCCATCCTCATATGACCTTGGCTGTTTGTGTTTTTGTTAACACACCCATCCTCATATGACCTTGGCTGTTTGTGTTTTTGTTAACACACCCATCCTCATATGACCTTGGCTGTTTGTGTTTTTGTTAACACACCCATCCTCATATGACCTTGGCTGTTTGTGTCTCATATACACCCATCCTCATATGACCTTGGCTGTTTGTGTTTTTGTTAACACACCCATCCACAAATGTCCCTGGCTGGTTGTCTCCTTAACACCCATCCTCATATGACCTTGGCTGTTTGTGTCTCTTTAACACCCATCCTCATATGACCTTGGCTGTTTGTGTCTCTTTAACACCCATCATCATATGACCTTGGCTGTTTGTGTTTTTGTTAACACACCCATCCTCATATGACCTAAGTTGTTAGGTGTCTCTTTAACACCCATCCTTATATGACCATGGCTGTTTGTATTTTTGTTAACACACCCATCCTCATATGACCATGGCTGTTTGTGTCTCTTTAACACCCATCCTCATATGACCTTGGCTGTTTGTGTCTCTTTAACACCCATCCTCATATGACCTTGGCTGTTTGTGTCTCATTAACACGGTAACACCCATCCTCATATGACCATGGCTGTTTGTGTCTCTTTAACACCCATCCTCATATGACCTTGCTTTGGCTGTTTGTGTCTCTTTAACACCCATCCTCATATGACCTTGGCTGTTTGTGTCTCTTTAACACCCATCCTCATATGACCATGGCTGTTTGTGTGTCATTAACACCCATCCTCATATGACCTTGGCTGTTTGTGTCTCTTTAACACCCATCCTCATATGACCTTGGCTGTTTGTGTCTCTTTAACACCCATCCTCATATGACCATGGCTGTTTGTGTGTCATTAACACCCATCCTCATATGACCTTGGCTGTTTGTGTCTCTTTAACACCCATCCTCATATGACCATGGCTGTTTGTGTGTCATTAACACCCATCCTCATATGACCATGGCTGTTGCCAGCATGTTAATACAAGTAATTTTTGAGACTCGTTTATGTGAGACTGACTTGTGTTTTACACAGTCAATATATCTTAGTATAGGGACTCATCAAAAGTTTGAAAATAAGGTCATGATGTTTGGACTCGCATGGAAATAAAACTGTAATAAAGCTGTATCTTCTGTTTCAATATTAATTATAGATTAACAGGTAGGTTACTCTCTACTTTCAGTGGTTTGATGATGCAGATACCAGTGACAAAGACACTGCTGCTCAGATTTTCAAATACAGGGGCGATCACTCATACGTGAAAAAAGAATATGCTATAGCAATTGAACAATATGAGGAATCTCTTGGTAAGTACAATGTATTATTAGATTAAGATTAACTGTGTATTTAATGGTGTTGCAGAAATTGATGTGGCTTTTGTACAGAATGTTTTTGTGCGATGTTATCATGTACAAGATTGTCTGTACCAAATAAATATTGTTTCTGTTGAGAGTAGCAAATCCAATATCCCTGATGCTATTATGTCTTACTTTTTATCAAAATAAAGAAAGAATGGGTTAAATTACATTCCCATTCCATAATTAATTTTCACAAATAACTAAGATGAATTAAGATGAAGCATTATGGTTATGAAAGGACATGCATTCAGAGTATTCCCTGTCTGTATCCCTCTGTAAACTTTAGTGAACTTATTTTTGCTAAATAAGCAAGAGAAATATGCGTGGATGAAGGGCTACAAAATGAGTTTAAATGAAAAAACTTAGAAAACTCTTATATTTGAAGGAAGAGATCATCAACTTAACATCTACTTAAATAATCTACATTTGTAGATGAACTTTCAAGTTGCCTAGTATCATGTGAATGATACAGACCCAGAGGGCCTCTTGTACATCCTTACTATCACAAGTATATTAGGTCATATGTAAACTGATTAAAGTACCATCTTGTTCTGCACTCACATTTTTACTGTCTGAATGTAGGTCACTGTGACATTTTCCACTAAGCTAACAGGTAGATTTAGACACTGACAGCTCTGTCACAGGTAGATTGACAGTTATAACAGGTAGATTTAGACACTGACAGTTTACAAGACTCTGTCACAGGTAGACTGACAGTTATAACAGGTAGATTTAGACGCTGACAGCTCTGTCACAGGTAGACTGACAGTTATAACAGGTAGATTTAGACACTGACAGTTGACGAGACTCTATCAGGGGTAGACTGACAGCTAACAGGTAGATTTAGACACTGACAGTTGACGAGACTCTATCAGGGGTAGACTGACAGCTAACAGGTAGATTTAGACACTGACAGTTGACGAGACTCCATCAGGGGTAGACTGACAGCTAACAGGTAGATTTAGACACTGACAGTTGACGAGACTCTATCAGGGGTAGACTGACAGCTAATAGGTAGATTTAGACACTGACAGTTGACGAGACTCTATCAGGGGTAGACTGACAGCTAACAGGTAGATTTAGATACTGACAGTTTACAAGACTCTGTCACAGGTAGACTGACAGCTAACAGGTAGATTTAGACACTGACAGTTGACGAGACTCTATCAGGGGTAGACTGACAGCTAACAGGTAGATTTAGATACTGACAGTTGATGAGACTCTATCAGGGGTAGACTGACTGCTAACAGGTAGATTTAGACACTGACAGCTCTGTCACAGGTAGACTGACAGCTAACAGGTAGATTTAGACACTGACAGTTGACGAGACTCTATCAGGGGTAGACTGACAGCTAATAGGTAGATTTAGACACTGACAGTTGACGAGACTCTATCAGGGGTAGACTGACTGCTAATAGGTAGATTTAGACACTGACAGTTGACGAGACTCTATCAGGGGTAGACTGACAGCTAACAGGTAGATTTAGATACTGACAGTTGATGAGACTTTATCAGGGGTAGACTGACAGCTAACAGGTAGATTTAGACACTGACAGTTGACAAGACTCTATCAGGGGTAGACTGACAGCTAACAGGTAGATTTAGACACCGACAGTTGACAAGACTCTATCAGGGGTAGACTGACAGCTAACAGGTAGATTTAGACACTGACAGTTGACAAGACTCTATCAGGGGTAGACTGACAGCTAACAGGTAGATTTAGACACTGACAGTTGACGAGACTCTGTCACAGGTAGACTGACTGCTAATAGGTAGATTTAGACACTGACAGTTGACGAGACTCTGTCACAGGTAGACTGACTGCTAACAGGTAGATTTAGACCCTGACAGTTGACGAGACTCTATCAGGGGTAGACTGACAGCTTACAGGTAGATTTAGACACTGACAGTTGACGAGACTCTATCAGGGGTAGACTGACTGCTAACAGGTAGATTTAGATACTGACTCTGTCACAGATAGACTACCATCTAGCAGTTAGATGTAGACACTGTCACTTGATGAGTTTCTGTTACAGGTAAACTACCTGCAAACAACAAGGGTATGAAGAGAGAGGTGATGGAGTGTCAGACCAGGAGTTATGTGGCCCTGCAACAGTATAACAAGGCCCTGGAACTGGCTTACCAACTTGTGAGTATAAGGCACAGCCCAACAATAGCTGATGTACTGATATCTTCTGGCCAAAAATCCATAACAGAAAACTTATGTTCAATATAAATAAAGGCATATGAAAACATATTTCTCGTTAAACAATCTTACACATACCCGTTACCAGCACTTGACTCTCGGTTGGGAATGCATGTCCTCTAGCACTCTTGTTTGACCCTGTCCCTGTATTTACCTAACTAGCATATCATCTAGGCCTACTTTGAGTATCTACTATAGTGACTATATTCTAACTATTGTAGGAGTGAACCCACTTTGGTTACATGTAATGTGCATGTGTAGAGAAACAAGAAGTTACAATGTGCATATCTAGTCGACTTTGCTCAACCGCATAGTTTGACTATACTTTGTTTGATCAAGCGTCACCATTTGGAATCACAGCAGTGATTGGTTGTTGTTTATACACAGATGTAATCACATTAGATGGAATAGCCTAACTATAATAAATAGTTGACGCTCGAGGTAGGCCTTAGTTGTGAGTTAGTGAAACAGGCATTGCAACTAGCAGCATTAGATTGTTACTAGTGCTTGGAATCGGTCCATTTTATAAGATTGGTTAATGAACCTTCTCAATCGACTGATCATCATTATACAATGTTGTTTGGAAATGAAGACAGACTTATAATAACAGAACTATTTACCAGAATCTATGCCATTTGTAAGGTACTAGTATAACTAGAGTATCAAAAATACCTGCCTATAGCCATGACGTAAACATGACTTTAATAACATAAAGAATTGTGTATGATCCCAGAACACTCAAGGTTAAATTTTTTGCCCTTGGACACAAACGCAACAGCATCAACAACAAAGCACAGCTAGTAATCTCGGCTTCATGTAAAACACAATCTGACCCAAGTACGGATTGAACCTCAGATCTCAGATCTTCACCTGAGATAGCCTCGTCTGATGTCCTACATACCGAGTACTGGTAATCACAGTCCGCTTGATTACCACAGTAACAAGTCTACTGCCAGATAATATTTACATTTTCACTTCGCTTCGCCTCAATGAACATAGTAAACTCAGATCACTTCATTTCCCGTTGAAGATTTTGGGTCGCGTGCTTCTGTTCTGAGAGACGAATCACTTTCTTGCCGGCGTGTGAATACATTCACTGAGTTTACAATGGCGATCGAGTTCTGTACCGCCTCAGACTTGAATGCACTTTCATGTTGTGAATTGTGTAACATTGTTATAAACGTATATGAACACAAGTGGAATAGCCGCTTTATGTGCTAATAAAAATGCCAGTATAATGCAGACAATTTAGAAAACAGGATCTGACAGAACACTGACACTCTCGATAGCACCGAGCTCATGACCTACGTAGCGCAGTAGGTCTAACGTTAGCTGTATCTCGAATGCCATGCTTAATACCATTTCAGTGGTCACAGAAAATAAACCTAAATTTAAACACTATTTAACAACACAAAACAGACTGGTAGCAGAAGTATGCTATATCGAGAACAGGGACACATTATTGTCGTAATTTGACTCAATCTAAACATATGGAGGACACAAGTTTCCGGCCGTCGAATACCGCCAATTTTCAAATCAATGTTTCTTTACTTACTATTATAATTTACATCCCAAAATGCCAATGCGACAATGAAATCCAATATTTCAACACCAACACCATGTACATCACCAGCTAACCTGCGACTAAAATCCACATTGTTACACTTTTTCTCGAGCTCTGAATATCCCGGCTAGACTGCATCACATCATTTTTTTAACCGAGTCCCTGTGTCTCGAGTGACCAAATCACACACATACTATACTGTCAACACTGCACTTGAAATTCGTATCTATATGGGTATTACTAAGTTTGTATTATACAATATCATAAATATTTGTTATAAATGAATATTTTACCTTGAAAATATCGTATCTATGTGTATCAACATCGTAATAATCAAAACGTGTATGGTACTATATTTTGTGTTGCCTTGGCGACAAGAATAGTTGACTGTCTGCTGTTCCACTACTGTGCACACATGTACGATAAGTATAACAATGTTACAAAGTGACGCACTTACGTCACACTGTTGCGACCGAATTTTGCAATCTGGTGGCGAAGTTTTAAATTTGGTTAACGTAAATATAAGGATTGATTGTCAATTTTGTTGCTTGCATGGACTGATGAAGGGAAGTGAACCTCGTGCAAATGGTACATGAACTGCTTCGCAGTTCACTTCATTTGCACGAGGTTCACTTCCCTTCATCAGTCCATGCAAGCAACAAAATTGACAATCAATCCTTAATTGAATACCGTACTAACTGGTCATGTATTCAGTATATGGCAAGTATCAACTATTATTATTATACAGTATAACTAACATACCATCTCATAGGTATAATGACATGTACCACCCTTTGGATACTATACCTACAACTAACATACCATCTCACAGGTGTAATGACATGGACCGACTATTGGATACTATACCTACAACTATCATACCATCTCACAGGTGTAATGACATGGACCGACTATTGGATACTATACCTACAACTATCATACCATCTCACAGGTGTAATGACATGGACCGACTATTGGATACTATACCTACATCTAACATACCATCTCACAGGTGTAATGACATGGACCGACTATTGGATACTATACCTATAACTAACATACCATATCACAGGTGTAATGACATGTATCGACTATTGGATACTATACCTATAACTAACATACCATCTCACAGGTGTAATGACATGTACCGACTATTGACTTCTAGAGTTCAGAATTAACAAAGAATTGTCTCAAATTCTTCATGTGAAATTTGTTTATTTTAGGGAATTGCTTCATATAAAACTGGTTTATTTAGAGAGAACTTCAACTAGCAGACTAGATAGTGCTCTTATTCATTGTACCCTGTATATTTGTATTCAGTTTTCGATCAATAGAAAATAAGAATGTGTAGAAGCTAGGTTTCTAAAAACAATGTTTTTGTTATCCATGTGTGGCGGGACTGGACTGGGTCGATCATCGGTGACCAGGTAGCTCAATTGGTAGAGCATCCGGCTAGTGTTCGGAGGTCCCCGGTTCGAACCCCGGTCTGGCCGCTACATTTTCTCCTCTCCTGTTACACATGCATCTATTGAAAATGTATTCAAGAGGGGAACTACAGATTGATTATTATAACATTAATACATAAAAACTGATTATAACCAATAAACACATAAAAACTGATTATAACCAATAAACAGATGGTATGTTCTTGATTCTGAACATTTTATTTATTTATTTAACTGCCACATGGGAAGATTAATTCACTCAACAATAGTCATGTATCCTGTATCATGTGTACAACATTTTACCTTGTTTTATTCCCAGAAAGACAATGCTTCCAGTCCTGACCAGCATTTCCAGTCATTGTTCCTTCTGGCATATGTACAAGAGGCTTCCCAGGACTGGACAGGTACATTGTGATTGGAACTTATGTCCAGTGTTTGGTTGATTTTCAAAACAATTCATTGGCTTCGAAACATTTTGTTTAGTTTTTGTTGACAATACATTTCATTCATATGTATACCTGACCTGTCAGTCCTTCCTATTTTGGAAAGAAACTTCTTTAGTTTTAGCCCTCCATTGTTAGATGGTAGATTGTTGAATTTACCCTCGACTGATCTGTTGTCTGTGATCCTTCTGTCATCTGTCTGTAAACAGTCTTTGTTACTGCTACTTCTAAGAAAGTATTTTATAGGTCATTTGCAAATTTCATTTGTTGCTAGTTGTACATATTGAATTCTTAGGCTGATCAAAAAACAAATG
The DNA here is from genome assembly GCF_902652985.1 of Pecten maximus. Classification (NCBI taxonomy): domain Eukaryota; kingdom Metazoa; phylum Mollusca; class Bivalvia; order Pectinida; family Pectinidae; genus Pecten; species Pecten maximus. The sequence continues at coordinate 22,772,920 of NC_047018.1, forward strand.
GCCATCTTGGATTTTGACGGTTGAAGTTTGTTATCACTTACATGTATTCTTCAAAAACACTGGAATAATATTTCTTTAACTTCACGTGTAGGTTCCTCTTGGTCCCTAGTTGTACCCATTTGATCTTGAGTTGCTTTGATAACAAAATGGGTGACAGACAGAGATCTTTGGCATTGACAGTTTGTTATCACTCTTCTTGTTCACAGGAAATTCTTCTTTCACTCTTCTAAGATTTCATTTGTAGGTTCTCTTTGTTATAAGATAATTGATAGGAAAAGGAGAAAGATCAGTGTTACATATAGCAAATAAAGAAGTTTACTTTGTCAAAGGATGCTTATACTTGTACTTATATGACCTGGGATGATAATTCCATTTTAAGTAAGACTCAATGTTAAATTTCAGATTTTGAAGAATCTGTCAAACAGCTGCTATGTTGTCACCCTCACAGTGGCAATCTATGGAGAAGGTTGGCCCAGTGCTACTGGTGTAGGTACAGGCAGTACAACCAGGGTTCACCAGAGTACTGTAGACTGCTCACCTGTCTGATACGGTCAAGGTGAGCAATATACGGAAATGTAGACTTCTCACCTGTCTGATACAGTGGGGTGAGCAATATACGGAAATGTAGACTTCTTACCTGTCTGATACGGTCAAGGTGAGCAATATATGGAAATGTAGACTTCTCACCTGTCTGATACGGTGGGGTGAGCAATATACGGAAATGTAGACTTCTCACCTGTCTGATACGGTGGGGTGAGCAATATACGGAAATGTAGACTTCTCACCTGTCTGATACAGTGAGCAATAAACAGTATTGGTCAGAATGGGAGATTTAGGGTGATCATTAGGACTAGATATGATTCTATATTTTCTCAAATCTGTTTTGGTTCCCATTTCAAGTCTCTAAAGAGTTCCTATTATGCCCTACCATGAAAGTGTAGATAACAATTTTGGTTGACTTTTTTGGTGACAGTTGATATTACCAATGTCTTTGTTATCCAGATTGTTGTACTCCAGCGTACGCAGGTCTGTAGGAATGTTTGTGGCTGAGAGACATGAAGAGTATCACAAACAGGCAAGTACATTGTATGATACCGTAAATCACTAACAGATTTTGCGAATGATTTATTTCGCAAACTTAGGTACCTCTTCAGACATATTCGTGGATAGCCATGGACTCTGCAAGACTCATATAGCTCAGATAGCTTGGCCACCATCCAAAAGTGTTACATATATTTTCGTACAAATACCCTCTGTAATCTCGAAGGAGTTAATTTTGCATGCGACTCTCGTCACAAGTTAACGCATAAATAAATCCCAGACAAAATGTAAGTGATTTACAGTAACTAATGTTGTGTACTATCAGATGATAGATATAGGTAATTTTATTAACAGAGAACTTTAAGCGCACCATTATCAGATGGTGGCTGTTATAACTGTCCTAATTGCCCTTTGCCCATGGTCCCTCCCTCTGTCAGTTGGTCCTTCTTCGATCTTTTTTCTTGAGAAGTACAGAAAGGATATTTTCCAAATTTCATTTGTTGGTCCCTGATTGCGCATTAACAATATTTTAGACTGATTTGAAAAACAAACTGGTTGACTGACAACCATCTTAGATTTTCAAAGTTATATTGTTATCACTGTCTCAGAAATTACTCCATGGATTTTCTCTTGGTCCCTGGTTGTGTATATTCAGTTTTAAGACATATTTTGTGACATACATGTAATATATAAGGGTTCTGACCATACTTCTCTTAATGAAGTCGAACATTAACTGTGGACATATAATTACATGGAGAGCATCAAACTTTGATCTGCTAATTATGAAGTATGAGCTTTTTTGAAGGATATATACATGTATGGTAAATCTATTATTCCTAAATTTTCATATTATTGACACACATTGTTAATTTATTATCTTTTATTTCAGATAGAACACCAGATCTTGGAACTGAATGTCAGTGATGAGCTTCTACAAAAGGCCAAGAAGGTACATAAAACAGGGTTACAGACTGGATTTAGACAATCAGGACTTGTTTTAACACTATCTACTATTAAAAGGATTATATTTTCGATGGTTCAATGGTTTTACCAAAAGTTGAACGCCAAAGTGACAGATAATTGTATCAAAATGCGCTATATGCATGCAAAACAAGAAGAATGGCTTTATTATAAAATGGCTGACTAGGAAAAATAATTTCATGTGCAATGTTCCTTGGACTTTGACTCAATGAATATATAAACCAAATTATTTGCTATTAGAAAGTGTATGAAAGATTCAGACATATCCATGGCCAGAAAGCAATGTGCTATAGGCACTTTTTAATTCCAATCCAAGGTTACACTCAAAATTGATAGTCAAATCAACATTATAAACACTTCTGAAAGTATTTTTTGAAAACTTACTGTTGCACAAATTATATATTTTTTTCTGTTGCACAAGGCTGATGAAAACTTGACAGAAAAACAAATAGTAATTTAAAAAACTTGACAGAAAAACAAATAGTAATTTAAAGTTATAACTGAGAAACTGAAGAAGAAATGTGAATTGATGAAAAGAGATTAATAAGGAGTGGAATGGTTAAAACATCACCTGCAGTATTAGAGTGCTATTGGATGGAAAATGCATTTTGACACCTGACTTTACACCATTCACTATCATCAAGGCTCATTTTTAAAAGGCTGCAATCACAGTTTTCCATGTGTTAAGATAAACATTTTTGCAAACTGGTGAACTCATCCCATTGTCGTTTTTGTAGTTCCTGAGCCATGATATGTCCAAAGTGGAACAAGCAGAAGGAGGAGATAACTCTGTACAGGTCAGTAATTCACGACTTTTTCAACTCACCTTCATCTTAATGATGGTCAATACTCGACAGGTATCCCTCTTTACATTACAAGTAGGATTCTTTGTCATAATTAGTTGTGCATGTTTGATAGATCCTTCTAAACACTCCATTCAAGCAAATAATCTTTACCACTAAAGTAATATATTGATGTAGGCCCTATTGTAGCAACTTCTTTGTTTTCAGATGTATATATACATTGACACAGTTGAAAGAATATGCTATAGATATATCTACTACAGCAGGTGATACAGATCCATTGGACCTCTTGCTTCATGATTAAAGCTGATAAAAAAGGCATGATGATTTAATCATATTCCTGTAATAAAGCTACACTTTTTAGCCCACCATCATCAGATGGTGGGCTATTCAAATCGCCCTGCGTCCGTGGTCCGTCGTCCGTCCGTCCCTCCGTCCGTCCGTCCGTCCCTCCGTCCGTCCCTCCGTCCGTAAACAATTCTTGTTATCGCTAATCCTCAGAGAGTACTGAAGGGATCTTTCCCAAATTTCATATGTGGGTTCCCCTTGGTGCCTAGTTATGCATATTGCATTTTGAGACCAATCGGAAAACAACATGGCCGACAGGCAGCCATCTTGGATTTTGACAATTGAAGTTTGTTATCGCTATTTCTGAGAAAGTACTGAAGGGATCTTTCTCAAATTTCATATGTAGGCTTCCCTTGGTGCCTAGTTATGCATATTGCATTTTGAGACCAATCGGAAAACAACATGGCCGACAGGCAGCCATCTTGGATTTTGATAATTGAAGTTTGTTATCGCTATTTCTGAGAAAGTACTGAAGGGATCTTTCTCAAATTTCATATGTAGGCTTCCCTTGGTGCCTAGTTATGCATATTGCATCTTGAGACCAATCGTAAAACAACATGGCCGACAGGCAGCCATCTTGGATTTTGATAATTGAAGTTTGTTATCGCTATTTCTGAGAAAGTACTGAAGGGATCTTTCTCAAATTTCATATGTATGTTCCCCTTGGTGCATAGTTATGCATATTGCATTTTGAGACCAATCGGAAAACAACATGGCCGACAGGCAGCCATCTTGGATTTTGACAATTGAAGTTTGTTATCGCTATTTCTGAGAAAGTACTGAAGGGATCTTTCTCAAATTTCATATGTAGATTCCCCTTGGTGCCTAGTTATGCATATTGCATTTTGAGACCAATCGGAAAACAACATGGCCGACAGGCAGCCATCTTGGATTTTGACAATTGAAGTTTGTTATCGCTATTTCTGAGAAAGTACTGAAGGGATCTTTCTCAAATTTCATATGTAGATTCCCCTTGGTGCCTAGTTATGCATATTGCATTTTGAGACCAATCGGAAAACAACATGGCCGACAGGCAGCCATCTTGGATTTTGACAATTGAAGTTTGTTATCGCTATTTCTCAGAAACTTATGAAGGGATCTTTCTGAAATTTCATATAAAGGTTCCTCTTGGTGCCTTGTTATGCATATTGCGTTTTGAGACCAATTGGAAAACAACATGGCCGACAGGCAGCCATCTTGGATTTTGACAATTGAAGTTTGTTATCGCTATTTCTCAGATACTTATGAAGGGATCTTTCTGAAATTTCATATGTAGGTTTCCCTCTGTGCCTAGTTATGCATATTGCATTTTGAGACTAATCTGAAAACAATATGGCCGACAGGCAGCCATCTTGGATTTTGACAATTGAAGTTTGTTATCGCTATTTCTCGGAAAGTACTGAAGGGATCTTTCTGAAATTTCATATGTAGGTTCCCCTCTGTGCCTAGTTATGCATATTGCATTTTGAGACTATTCGGAAAACAACATGGCCGACAGGCAGTCATCTTGGATTTTGACAATTGAAGTTTGTTATCGCTATTTCTCAGAAAGTACTGAAGGGATCTTTCTCAAATTTCATATGTAGGTTTCCCTCAGTGCGTAGTTATGCATATTGCATTTTGAGACCAATCGAAAAACAACATGGCCGACAGGCAGCCATCTTGGATTTTGACAATTGAAGATTGTTATCGCTATTGTACAGAAGGTACTGAAGGGATCTTTCTCAAATTTCATATGTAGGTTCCCCTTGGTCCCTGGTATTGCATTTTGGGACCAATCGGAAAACAACATGGCCGACAGACAGCCATTATCGCTAAATCTTAAATTTTATATATAGGTTCCCCTTGTTTGAAAAGTACTAGATCTAGAGGGCTGTTTCTGAATTTACACAGATTAGTAAGACTTAGAAGAAGGGAAAAGTAGAGAAAAGATCAATCTGACATAGAACCTATAAAGATCATTCAATGGTGGGCGCCAAGATCCCTCTGGGATCTCTTGTTATATTCAACTAATTTCAGGTATTGTTTTAAGTATAAAATAGTGGTTTACAAAAAAAAATTGTTTTATTTAACAGAAACAAATGGACGTTAAAGATTTTGACAAGCGTTGGTTTTCCTGGGCTGATGATGTTTTGCCAACTTGAGGATAAAGGTTTGTTGGATATTGTACCTACTTAAAATGTGACAGTAAGAACAACTGAAGAAACCGGATGTCTGGATGTTTTAATACACAACCACAAACACTAGTTATACAACACAAAATACTTTTGACAAGAATATTGCACTTTGGGAAAGTTCAGCACATGGTCCACATCATGGAATGGTTTTAAAACATAATCATTGAAGAAAATCACAGTCATACTTGATAATTTACCTACTATGTCCATTGGCTTATTCAGGGAATAGACTCTAAAATTCACTATAATGTCATTATTCAGTCTTTACGATTGACCTAGAATGTTCCAATTCTGTAAAAAATCAAAACCCTGTAATAAAAAGAATAATTTACGCCATTTTAAGACAAGCCACAGGGAAGCCATCTCCCTTGTACCGACTAACCAGATCGAGTAACGCTTGTTTCTTGTGAAGGGCACGAGATGATTCTAGTTCATAGAGGGTACAAAGGTTGAACAGAATGCCCTCATGGAGGTTCCTTATAGGGTCCTCGTGTACCAAAACCTCGAGTGTTTTCAGGGCATCACGTAGCTTTCCTAGGTACAGCGAACACACCGCCATGTTATTGACAGCCTGCAAGTGAATGATTTATGAGGATGTACAGAAGGAAATTTTGAAATTTGCTTAATGATGTAAAAATAGAAAATCAAAATATCACTGCAAAAGGCATGAATACTGGGATATTAAAACATAGTAGACTGAACTTAGAAACATTTCAATCCTATTCGAAGGGCAAGTCCCCAAGGGTTAAATTGTAAGAAAGATTTTGAATGGAATTTCAAGCAATGGAATAAAATTTTATAGAAAATCAAAAAATTTAATAATTTCTACTTTTAAGCATAAATCATAAGATATATATGTCACTGATAAGAAATTTGACAGGAATCAGTATTGGATTACAAATACAAATTTTCTGTAGCCAAAATCAGTACTATTCTTCAGTACCATGTATTGTTCATTTCTAGTTTCATTTTTAATGTGAATGATACTATTTAAGGCACTATCAACTGTAAGGTGTATTATGCTTCAATCATGACTGCTAATTACCTTTGGTACACTTTCTAAATACTATTGCTACTGCAAATAATGTGGTTGTAGAAGTTTAATTATACACTAAAAATTTAGTATGCCAAAATTGGTACATTTTAATATACATTGTACGATGCATACAGAAATTCATTTCTGCTCCCTGCGTTCAGTAACAATTTTTTTTTTTTACAGATAGGCACACATCCCAGCAGTGATCGACACTCTAGGCCAGGAGCTGTTTGTAGATGGACTACTCATTTAGCTTGCATCTCAATATTCCAACATCAACTACAGTTCTACCTGGACAAATTTAATCAGGACCTCTTGCAGAATCCTGTGACTCATGAAGAGTTTCACACATCCAATACAGTCAGAACCAGTTTATAAGTGACAGAATTTTATATTGTGACAATGTTCTGACAGAAACGAGAAGAATGTGTCAGTGAAGTGGAGAAAATGAAGAACAGTGTGACAGAAATAACCATAAAGTACCTTCCAATATAGAAATGATGGTTATGGAAGTAGGCAATGACATACAACACAGAAGAAACTTACAGAGGCATTCGTTGGGTCGTGTTCTACAGCTGTTTTAAAATTTTGATAGGCTTCAGAGAAGCTGTTTGTACACATGGACTCCAGTCCCCTAAAACATGAACATGTTTGTTACATATAAACAATAATTTGTTGAATAAATCAAACAATACTTTATACATACTTATTAAGATTTATTTATTTATAATATATTGGTTATGTAATTATTCTGAAATATACTGGTTAAGACAGCTGATTTCTATCATGATGTTAAGATTTATTAGGTTAATAGGTTATATGTATACTATGATATTAAGCTTATGATGATGACTTGGTGAAAACACTATTTCTATTACTTTTAATCATCATAAACAAGTAATATTTAATGAGTGAAGGTTATAAAGCCGAGTGGTTTACACTTCAGCCTGTCATTCAATTTGCCAGATTCAATCATGAGTTGTTATAAGACTAGCGATTTTTCACACGGAAACTTGTACTACAGATATTAAATACATAAGCTGATCATGATATCTATATACCAAGAAGTGATATTAATGTAAAGATTGAGATCTATCACAAATGTGTTGGTGGATTCCATACTTGTTAAGGTAGGTTCTGCATGTCTGTTTCTTGTCAGTTATGTCTGTCAACACTTCTGCTTGTTTGAAACAGTCTGTTGCCTTGGAAACATTCCCCATCTGCAAAACAGGATGCCAAAATTATATGTACATCAAATGCATATTTTTTTTCCATTAAAACATTATTCTTTTTGTCAGATAATATAAGTCTCTTTCTGTTTTGTACTGTCTAGGATGTAGAATATCAAATCGTCTACAAATCAAATAGATACAAACTCTTCATTCCTTAAGTATGCTAAAACAGGAAAAGATTGGACAACTACTAAATAACCATGTACCCTAATACCACTAAGGCGTCACATTCACTGGTAAATGTGCCCTCAGTCAATCACAACAATATACCCTGACACCACTAAGGAGTCACATCCAAGGGTAAATGTGTCCTCAGTCACAACAATATACCCTGACACCACTTAGGTGTCACATCCAAGGGTAAATGTGTCCACGGTCACAACAATATACCCTGACACCACTAAGGAGTCACATCTAAGGGTAAACATGTCCTCAGTCACAACAATATACCCTGACACCACTAAGGAGTCACATCCAAGGGTAAACATGTCCTCAGTCACAACAATATACCCTGACACCACTAAGGTGTCACATCCAAGGGTAAATGTGTCCTCAGTCAATCACAACAATATACCCTGACACCACTAAGGAGTCACATCCAAGGGTAAATGTGTCCTCAGTCACAACAATATACCCCGACACCACTAAGGTGTCACATCCAAGGGTAAATGTGTCCTCAGTCAATCACAACAATATACCCTGACACCACTAAGGAGTCACATCCAAGGGTAAACATGTCCTCAGTCACAACAATATACCCTGACACCACTAAGGAGTTGTCACATCCAAGGGTAAATGTGTCCTCAGTCAATCACAACAATATACCCTGACACCACTAAGGAGTTGTCACATCCAAGGGTAAATGTGTCCTCAGTCAATCACAACAATATACCCTGACACCACTAAGGAGTCACATCCAAGGGTAATGTGTCCTCAGTCAATCACAACAATATACCCTGACACCACTAAGGAGTTGTCACATCCAAGGGTAAATGTGTCCTCAGTCACAACAATATACTCTGACACCACTAAGGAGTCACATCCAAGGGTAAATGTGTCCTCAGTCACAACAATATACCCTGACACCACTAAGGAGTCACATCCAAGGGTAAATGTGTCCTCAGTCACAACAATATACCCTGACACCACTAAGGTGTCACATCCAAGGGTAAATGTGTCCTCAGTCAATCACAACAATATACCCTGACACCACTAAGGAGTCACATTCAAGGGTAAATGTGTCCTCGGTCACAACAATATACCCTGACACCACTAAGGAGTCACATCCAAGGGTAAATGTGTCCTCAGTCACAACAATATACCCTGACACCACTAAGGAGTCACATCCAAGGGTAAATGTGTCCTCAGTCAATCACAACAATATACCCTGACACCACTAAGGAGTCACATCCAAGGGTAAATGTGTCCTCAATCACAACAATATACCCTGACACCACTAAGGAGTCACATCCAAGGGTAAATGTGTCCTCAGTCAATCACAACAATATACCCTGACACCACTAAGGAGTCACATCCAAGGGTAAACATGTCCTCAATCACAACAATATACCCTGACACCACTAAGGCGTCACATCCAAGGGTAAATGTATCCTCAGTCAATCACAACAATATACCCTGACACCACTAAGGAGTCACATCCAAGGGTAAATGTGTCCTCGGTCACAACAATATACCCTGACACCACTAAGGTGTCACATTCAAGGGTAAATGTGTCCTCAGTCAATCACAACAATATACCCTGACACCACTAAGGAGTCACATCCAAGGGTAAATGTGTCCTCAGTCAATCACAACAATATACCCTGACACCACTAAGGCGTCACATCCAAGGGTAAATGTGTCCTCAGTCACAACAATATACCCTGACACCACTAAGGAGTCACATCCAAGGGTAAATGTGTCCTCAGTCACAACAATATACCCTGACACCACTAAGGAGTCACATCCAAGGGTAAATGTGTCCTCAGTCACAACAATATACCCTGACACCACTAAGGAGTCACATCCAAGGGTAAATGTGTCCTCAGTCAGTCACAACAATATACCCTGACACCACTAAGGAGTCACATCCAAGGGTAAATGTGTCCTCAGTCAATCACAACAATATACCCCGACACCACTAAGGAGTCACATCCAAGGGTAAATGTGTCCTCAGTCACAACAATATACCCCGACACCACTAAGGAGTCACATCCAAGGGTAAATGTGTCCTCAGTCAATCACAACAATATACCCCGACACCACTAAGGAGTCACATCCAAGGGTAAATGTGTCCTCAGTCACAACAATATACCCTGACACCACTAAGGAGTCACATCCAAGGGTAAATGTGTCCTCGGTCACAACAATATACCCTGACACCACTAAGGAGTCACATCCAAGGGTAAATGTGTCCTCAGTCACAACAATATACCCTGACACCACTAAGGAGTCACATCCAAGGGTAAACATGTCCTCAGTCACAACAATATACCCTGACACCACTAAGGAGTCACATCCAAGGGTAAATGTGCCCTCAGTCACAACAATATACCCTGACACCACTAAGGCGTCACATCCAAGGGTAAATGTGTCCTCAGTCAATCACAACAATATACCCTGACACCACTAAGGAGTCACATCCAAGGGTAAATGTGTCCTCGGTCACAACAATATACCCTGACACCACTAAGGAGTCACATCCAAGGGTAAATGTATCCTCAGTCACAACAATATACCCTGACACCACTAAGGAGTCACATCCAAGGGTAAATGTATCCTCAGTCACAACAATATACCCCGACACCACTAAGGTGTCACATCCAAGGGTAAATGTGTCCTCGGTCACAACAATATACCCTGACACCACTAAGGTGTCACATCCAAGGGTAAACATGTCCTCAGTCACAACAATATACCCTGACACCACTAAGGTGTCGCATCCAAGGGTAAATGTGTCGTCAGTCAATCACAACAATATACCCTGACACCACTAAGGAGTTGTCACATTCAAGGGTAAATGTGTCCTCAATCACAACAATATACCCTGACACCACTAAGGAGTCACATCCAAGAGTAAATGTGTCCTCAGTCACAACAATATACCCTGACACCACTAAGGAGTCACATCCAAGGGTAAATGTGTCCACGGTCACAACAATATACCCTGACACCACTAAGGTGTCACATCCAAGGATAAGTGGTAATATCTATAGGAATTCCTTTAAATACAGATTTTCCTTAATTTGAATTACAAAGAATGTTTGTCTTAAAGTTTGATAATGAGAACAAATTGTGTGAATTGTTACCTGGAGATATATCAATCCCAGACCACTCAACAGAGACGGCTTTGATTGAGGGTCCTTTACCAGTAGGGCTTCGTAGACTGTCATGGACGCCTCATAATCCTGAAAACATATTCATACATGCTAAGCTCTCATAGATAGGTTCATAAATACTATTATATAACTCTCATAGATAGGTTCATAAATACTATTATATAACTCTCATAGATAGGTTCATACATACTATTACCGTATATGACCTAATAAGGGCGCATGGCACAGGTAATTGACAGTGCGGGCGCCCTTATTCGGGCAGGCACTCTTATTAGGTCATATACGGTATATAACTCTCATAGATAGGTTCATTATTACTATTATATAACTTTGTGGAGATGATTTTAATTTAACTGTGGTACAGAGCATTCCTTCTGACAAAAAGAAAGTCGCAATGCCTGGTCGGGTTATGTATACATGTGAATTTGACAGAAAGGGATAGTTTCTTACTTTAGTGATCTGTCTTTCTCTAGGTAGTGAAAAGACATATTTATCTCCTCCCTTTCAAACATGAAAATGTACCTTTGAAGTGAGGAACATTTGGATAAATACATAACAGCAAGAACGATAAACAACAGATTGAGATGAGCACAGATCTTGTATAAGTGTATGATCCAGTATTATAGATACCTTTATAGCCAAAAATGTGTTTCCAATGATGAATAAGACTTTCTTCTCACGTGAACACCATAATTCTCTGGAGGCTTAAAGAAGAAGAAAAATTGCAATTCTTAAAATATTAAGAACCCAATCCTTAAATCACAAAGTAACAAATTGAAATCCTTAAATTACAAAGTAACAAATTGAAATCCTTAAATTACAAAGGAACAAATTGTAATCCTTAAATTACAAAGTAACAAATTGTAATCCTTAAATTACAAAGTAACAAATTGTAATCCTTAAATTACAAAGAAACAAATTGTAATCCTTAAATTACAAAGAAACAAATTAAAATCCTTAAATTACAAAGGAACAAATTGTAATCCTTAAATTACAAAGAAACAAATTGTAATCCTTAAATTACAAAGAAACAAATTGTAATCCTTAAATTACAAAGAAACAAATTAAAATCCTTAAATTACAAAGTAACAAATTGTAATCCTTAAATTATTAAGAACCCAATTTTAATCCTTAAATTACAAGTAACAAATTAAAATCCTTAAATTACAAAGGAACAAATTAAAATCCTTAAATTACAAAGAAACAAATTGTAATCCTTAAATTATTAAGAACGCAATTTTAATCCTTAAATTACAAGTAACAAATTAAAATCCTTTAATTACAAAGGAACAAATTAAAATCCTTAAATTACAAAGCAACAAATTGTAATCCTTAAAAAGAAACAACTTGGTAAATTATAAAGAATTGCCAACAAATTTTTCAAATGAAAATGTGTTTTACATATTCAATCAAAATAGAGTTCATAGGTCAATTTTAGAGATTGCTTGACTGACTTTTTATTATGTAGGTAAGACATCATTTTGAATAGCTTCAATACGGAACAAAGGACACCCATTATACAACATACTGCTGCTATTAAAACAGCTACCTTTTCTACTTTCTTCTTTGATTTCTACTGCACTGCCATCTTCACTTAAACCTTCATCCAGATTCTTGATGATCTGCAGACACAACAAACAACAGTACTGTTACAGTAGCATTCTTATAATTAAAATTTACCGTTATACACTCAGCGCGCCAACATAAAGACTCGAAGCTCAGGACAATGAAATGGTATGGTAAATACATTGTATCATGGACATATGAACATGTGATGGCTAATTGCAGTTAATCTGGAAAAAACTAAATACACTTTATACACTATACCAGTAGTATGTTTAAATAAAACAACTTTCCTAACCAACCTTTTGTGTGACTGCTAGTATGTAGTGGAGTCGATCTAATGCTTCTTGTGATCGTCCTAGGTAGTGAGGAAGTTCTGCATGTAATAACCGCATTCCAAAAGATACAATGGAACCTACAATATTTCAAAACATAGCTAATAGTTAAATAAACCCATCTCATTTTCATCTATTTTGGTGAATGTTTTTGTAGATATTTCCCTTTTTATTCATGATCAATAAATAATCATTAATCATTGCATGTTTGAGAAAATGTGATGACCGATCGGGACTTTTAAAGTGATATCCAGCACTATATTCAATTATATTCCAAGTTTGATTATGAAGCACTTGACCAACCTTGCAGAAAAAATGAAAATGTTACAGTAGAAGTGAGACATTTGTTTAAACAACAATAGCTGTGAGGACGGAAACTAACCTTTGCGTCCTGGGTGAATCAGTGGATAGTACTCGTAGTAGAGGTCTGGTGTGTCAAGGTTCTGGAAACCCTGCAGTTCCGACTCAACAATGTTGTATAGCTTCAATTTCATTAGCAGTGAAAGGCGACAAAACCACAGCTGTTGGAATAATAATGTACAGTAACTGTAGTAAGGTTAATGTTCAGCATCCGTGAGGTGAATACACAGGTAAATGTACAAAGGTAAGATAACACACAGGTAAATGTACAAAGGTAAGATAAACACACAGGTAAATGTACAAAGGTAAGGTAATACACAGGTAAATGTACAAAGGTAAGAAAACCCACAGGTAAATGTACAAAGGTAAGGTAAATTCACATGTAAATATACAAAGGTAAGGTAACACACAGGTAAATGTACAAAGGTAAGATAACACAGGTAAATGTACAAAGGTAAGGTAACATACAAGTAAATGTACAAAAGTAAGATAATAAACGGGTAAATATACAACGGTAAGATAACACACAGGAAAATGTACAATGGTAAACTAAATGTCAAGCTTTTAGGCCAAGTTAATCAGATAAAGAATTTAGATTAGGAGCTCTTCTCAGTGAAGTTGGTATCATACCAGATCATGAATTAATGAAAATAAAATACCAGGCAGTCAATAACAGCTTTTATCTATGTGATATAACCTTCACAATGCTGTGAAATTAATACATGTTCTTCATTTGTGTTTTTAAAAAATCATCAATATTATTAATACCAGGAAGGTATCATACATATTTCTTTTGAAATATTCAGAGATGCAAACAAACATGTTCTTCAATTTATTATAGGCAAGCATAAATGTGAATGCTGTAATGATTTTATTTTTCAACATAATTTAAAAAATAATCTCTTTAAATGTAACATGCTTATATTTTTCTAACAAAACCCAATCCATTTGGTCAATCAGAAATGTAGTACAAATATTACATTCAGATATAAGGCATTGTTTTAGAAATGTCTGTTCTACAACTCTGTTGAAATACCTGTAGTGTATGAGATGTGTGTTGGGTAGGTGTAGTTGTCTCCCCTTGACTGTCTGATCCTTGGCCGGCAGCTGTTAGAAGTCTCCCTGTCAGTTCCACTGCTGACCTGTAACAGCCTCCTTCCTGTATTAAAAACACTATCATTAGCATATACATTATCAAAAATTTAGAATTCTCATTAATTTCTGCATTACAGCTTAATGAAGAACAAGAAAATTATGTGCACGTCATTTCTCATCATTTATCTGTTGAAGACATACTGTAAATGTGGTTATTTTCGCGGGGATATATTTTTCAATTTTGATATGTAAACTTAATGTTTGGGGGTAATTTTCGTGATTGATCCACCTTTGTTTGTAGTTCGTAATTAGGCAAACTGATATCAAAATAATATGCTTGGGAAAATGTTCGGGAAAATGTTTGTGATCAATAAGGACTCCGCGTAATCAGTGTAAATTTCCCCCTCATGTAAATTTCTACGTTTACTCTATACTTGATAGTCAAGTGTTGAATCTTTAAAAGCCAGCCTATCTTTAAGACGACAAAATAGGTGATTAATCAATACCAAGAGCATTTCAAGACAGTATGACATAATATTACACTGATCCTGCAATAATCCCCGGTCAACACATGATCTCTAACATGTACTAAGTAGGGAGTGGGCTTATTACAAGATAATGCAGAAACATGAATTAGCATTTGTATTTAACTACAAAATGTATGGGAGAGCTTGTAACAGATGACTGATACAATACAAGGTTCAGATGACAACATTAAGTACCAGGAGTTATATTTAAGACGACATGAAAATGTACCAAGAGTTTTTTGAGGCCATCCACATCTTGGGTGACACTGTCGACTGTCAGTATTTGTCTCTTAATAGCCTCCTGTTCTCCCATGTAGCGATGCACCAGATCTCGTACAGGGTCACCCTATAAAACACAGGTTTATGACATATTACATATATTCTGTACATGATTAATCAGTAGTTTAAATCTTTATTAAAAAAAATCAATTTCAAAACAGGTTATAATAACTTTGTTAACTATTGAATCGTTCTTGTTAGCCTGAATTGTAGTGTGTGGGGATCTTATTGTAGGATGAAACCTGGAGAAAGTCATGTGGTCTGATCAGTTGTCACATTCATTTCCACATGCAACATCAAGCCCTAGTAAAACGTGCCCCCAAACCATCCTAGTTTGATTTTATAAGAGATATTGATTATTTCTAATAACAAGTGCTTTGTTCTGTACAACAGGTGCTTTGTTCTGTACAACAGGTGCTTTGTTCTGTACAACAGGTGCTTTGTTCTGTACAACAGGTACTTTGTTCTGTACAACAGGTGCTTGGTTCTGTACAACAGGTGCTTGGTTCTGTACAACAGGTGCTTGGTTCTGTTTAACATGTGCTTTATTCTGTTTAACAGGTGCTTAGTTCTGTATTACAGGTGCTTGGTTCTGTATTAGCTATATAGGTGCTTGGTTCTGTTTAACAGATGCTTTATTCTGTTTAACAGGTGCTTGGTTCTGTATTACAGGTGCTTGGTTCTGTATTAGCTATATAGGTGCTTGGTTCTGTATAACAGGTGCTTGGTTCTGTATTACAGGTGCTTGGTTCTGTATTACAGGTGCTTAGTTCTGTATTACAGGTGCTTAGTTCTGTATTACAGGTGCTTGGTTCTGTACAACAGGTGCTTGGTTCTGTATTACAGGTGCTTGGTTCTGTACCTATCAACTACAACTTGTTCCATTGGGGTTATTATTACCTGTGATTCGTTCACTACAATACTTGGAGTGCTGATTTGATCCTCTGTTGGTACAAAGCTCCCTGGTGATGTTGTTACAGTCACAAGTATATGTCGAGTTGCATCTGATGGTAGCCAAGCATCATGTTGTCTGTCTGCATCACTCATGTGAAGACTGGCTGAGAATGGGTCTGCAGCATTGCCATCGCCGAGTGTCTGAAAGGCTGATGCCAAACCTCCAGAATTCGGTGGTGAATTAGCCGTTACTTCACCTTTTGGTACAATATACAATATACTTTATTATAAATCTTTTTTTTGTTGTTATTTAACAAGATGATAACATTAGTTCAGTGCAGATATTTATTAACAAGATGATAACAATCTGGTTAAAATCATATCTTGATCTGTGCACATGTTTCATAAACTACGCTAAGTCATTGTTTATGGAATGGGAGTCAAGTGTAGATCAGAATGATTTTACTCAGATTGATGGTGATGATGGATCATTTCATTGATATCTAAATTCTTCAGGTCCAAATCAAAATATTATCTGTTTGCACTTTCTGAATTTTCCAGGGTAGGATTGGAGTGTACGAACAGAAACTTAAGTCATACCTGTTGCAACCTATCAGTTTTTTCATGTGCATGAAATGAATCTGAATGGCTTAATATAAAAGATTTCTACTGATAACATGTACAATAATTGCTGCTGTAGTATTTCATAAATCTAACAATATGTGTTTTTTGAATTTTCTAATTCATAAATGAATCAATTCAATTGGAGTAACATGCAAGCTACATATCAAATACAGTGAATAAAGAATTCTGATGATCTAATTCATATTCAAAAGCATATGTACATGTCTTTAGCTCCTGACAAGTAAGTGTATGTGGTATAACAACACAAAATCTATGAATAAAATTTCAAAATGCTATCAACTTAGTATCAAGGCAGTGGATCATTTACTACTGACCAACAAACTATTACCGGTATATGTGAAACCGATATAACAATTTTTTATTGCAACAGGTAAACTTATTTTGTTCAGAAAGTTCAGATATTGTTGAATTCTACAGTGTCTTACTTGGTTTGTCATCTAGCTGAACCTCCAGATGACTGTCAATGGGTGGTTCAGGAATTGACTGATGTCCTGGAGTGGGAAAGGCAGACAACTGCATGGGTGGTAATGGCGTTCCCTGAAAAGGTTGATGGGCAGGTGACAGGCCTAGGTCTGGGTACTTGTTGGATAGCTGGCGATCATAGCTAACTGGTCCACTGTCAGGAACAGTATCTATGGGGATGGTATCTGTGATGTGAAGTTGTGACATACGATCAGACATCAGTTTATTTGATGGCGACATACTTAGGCCACTCAGAATGTCCTGGTCACCATCACCGGTTCCCTCTGCTGTGAAGGATTCAAAATCCTCTTTGTCATCGATTACCTGTAGTGAGGCTTCCATAATGTTAGTTCCCATATCTTCTGGGACAACCTGAAAATCTACACTTTCCGGCTCCTCATGTGAGAGTCGGCTTTCCACAGGATCTGGTCGAGAATTGGAAGATTCGGATACATCTGCCACAGGCGATGCTGCACTTTGTGAAGTTTCTTCATTACCAAGGTCATCCATATCACCAAAAACATCATCAGGAGAAACAGATTTAGATTTGTCTTCCTGAGGAGCGTTGTTGATGTTATCAAAGAAACTCTGTCCAAATGGATCACTTTCAACAACTTGTGATGTCTCTGTTTTAAAATAGCTGCTGATATGAAGAGGACTTTTGCTAGATTTTTCATCCTCAGTATTTTTGTTGCTATTTTCTCGAATTTCATCTACAGTTTTAGAAATGTACATGGATGGAGAAGTGCCTAATAAAGAAGAATCTGCTCCATTTTGTGCCAAATCTGTATCAGATTGGTTAAACTCAACCTGCAAGGGTATATTTGGGTCTTTGTCAGCATCATTTTTGTCTGTCTCTGTATGACTGTCATCTAGAATGTCCTCTTCGGCTGGAGACGTTTCCAGGATTACAGAGTCTAGTGTATCTGTGGTGGCTGAATGTCGGAGCATTGGTTCCGATGGAAATGCAAGTACCTGGGAGGATGGTTCGGCAAAACTTTCATCTTCCAGCAGATCACCAACTCCAGAATTATCATCTGACATCATTTTGATAGTCTCTGAAAATTTTTAAATTTTTGAGCATTAAAGACAATCAAACCTGACAATATGAGTATGTACATGGCATGTTTATGTAAATATATATATGTATATATATACTTATAGTGAGGTAACTCATCTTTATATTCATGCACCATGAAATTGGTTAGGTGACCTGGGCTATGCTTCAAGTTTTAGGACAGTCCCAACTTTTCAGTGGTGTGAAGATATAGAGATTACCAGGTATTTACATTTTTATTAGTTTTGTGATGGTTTATAGATAAAAGATGAAAATAAAGGAATTATGAAACATGGTCTTCGTGTTGGTAAGTATGAATGTGATAAAATTGGGACTTAAGCCTGTTTTGTGACTACACTATGTCACCTTATTCAGACAAATGACCAGTGCAGTGCATATTATATACATTGAGGTGCTGACAGGTGTTTTTGTCTACACTAAAATCTTATATACACTGGTAGTGTACAAATCAATATTCAGTTACTCCACAGAAAAGTTGATTCGGCTACACATTGTTTATAACCTGATCATAAATGTGCAAGTCTGTGGGACCCCTCATCCTGGTTTCGAACCGGTTCTTGGCAGCATGTTGAGATGTCTTCCTTCACTTGAACAAAACTTTGTGCTTTGCTTGTGTTTCATCGGGGGGGGGGGGGGGGGGGGGTAAGTATGTGCCTTGATACTCTAGGTCTACTGTAGATGCAGTAAGCCTGCATGATAGGCATTAGGAATGTATATGCAGATATCTTACATATAGTAACATGGGAATACACTCAACACCTCTAGTAAACTGTAGAGGCCCGCGCACTGTAGATCTATACAGTATCGGTAGCAGTTCGGGATCCGCTAAAACTGACCACAATACCAGGTGCATAGGCCTAGGCCAATATGACATTTATAATGCATGACCTGAATTGGATAATTATGTAAACGCCACATATAATGTACAGTATATGAGTCTCTACAACTGTATCATCACTTCTTGATTATCTACTTTTCATACAGCGAAGTAAAAAAAATTCGTGTACATGCATTTTAAGTGTTATTTTGACAAACTTACAAGGCGATGAGTATTCGTGCAAGGTTCAACGACTACTTTACGATGGTTTATGTCGCAAAATAAAAAAAAAAACTATTTATGAAAGATTTTGCCCAGTTTCTTCCAAAACGAGCTGGAAACATACCAATCCAAGAGTATTTAATAGCAAACACGAAAAATGATTTTATTGAGAGTCAAAATCGTTTATTTACTCGCGTTTGTTTACGACTATCAGCTTCTGTCACAAAGTTTCAAAATGGACGACGAAGCACCAGTCATTTATGGACTCGAGTTTCAGGTTACGTTTACATGCATATTGTCGCACATATTTCATATCACAATGCTTAAAAGGGTGTGCAACTTTACTGAAGAGCTGATCTGGTGTAGACTAGTATTTATTTTGAGCCTTCACTGTTTACATTACACTATATACATAGACCAATATCTAGCCTAGTCACTTCTCATCTGTGAAAGTTCCGAGTTCGGACATGTACAACCACGATCAGTCGTATTCGATTTTGAAACTTTGCATATCTCTGATACTGTCGATATGTTGACTAGTGTTTTACAGTAGTTTTCTTAGTTGTACAACAAAATGTTAATTGCCGTAATTAATATGTGATAGGTCCTGTTAGTTTCTACATGTATTGTATGTTTATAATTATAGCTCATATAGTTATATGTTTACACTGTATGCTTACATGCTTTGTGTATATATATGACTGCATGTACGCCTATGTTGGTAATGTCAATAAAAAGAATTGAATTGAATATACGTTGAAAAAAAGATTGCATGCATTATGCAGTTTAGGGGCAAATACTAACGCCACCAGCATTAGAATGTCAATTTTAATATTTCATCTTGGAAAATTAATACACGACAAATTGGGATTTTAGATGTTTGTTTTTGACATTCAGCTGCTACATCCTGTATTAATTATGTTTTAGTCTTTTTACATTACATTTCTACACTTTATAAATTTACATAGACCTACAAAAACATGTACCACATTAATGTACATCTGTAAAGTTTTTACTGTAGGCTACATGTATCCCCAATTTATAACTATTCTATTCATGCACTGGTCTGAATGCAATAGCTTCATGTTTAAAAGCTTAGAGAAATTCTCATCAGCCTAGGGGTTAGGGTGGAAAGTCTGACAGGGTCCATGGACCCTATTTGTGTAATAGGAAGAATAATAAAAATAGCCTTCCCGCTCTGGTGCTTGAACTCAAGGAAAACATCCTACCACTAGGCTAAAGGGAAATTCCCACTAGTTTGGGTTAGTGAGATGATCTTATACTCTCAACTTTTACACTTCCCCCCACTTCACAAAGTCTTTGCCCCTAAAAGACAACCACAAATAGCATGTTCTAAGCTATTTCAAAATATTTTATTGTCAACACAACAAGTATAATAACAAGGTATTTTTACATAGAATATCATCAAGATTAATATTAAGTGTTGGCAAAAGGGATTGGACAACAGGCTCGATGTTCTTAAGCTCCAAGGAAGCCTCAGTCTCCTATAACTTCTACTTGGAGTGGTCAACAGCACCAATATACCTTATGTTCTCTACTTTTGCACATAAAATCTTCTGATCATTTGTCTATATTTAAAATATTTGAAAATCTTACATAGATTCAACAGAGAACAAACAGTTAGTAACCAGATAATTTTTTATTATAAAGCAGTGGTATAAATGGCCCATAGTACAGTTGACCATATATATTGCTATATCGTGTACATGTCAAAAATATCTCTTTGTATAACCTCTTACATTGTTTTGATATGATGACCCTAGATATTTATCAATTTCAGAAGTCTGATTATGAATTTTAAAAGTAAAAATATGTCAATTTGACATGTCAAGAATACTGAGTCTATGTAACTACATAATCGTAAAGATCACTGGTGCCTTTTAAATTGAAAGTAAAAATATTGGCTAATATACATGAATGCATGCACATGTACCAGGGTACCCCCTCATGTATATTTTTAAAGAAAATGATAATCTAATAAAATCTAATTACCATCTTCGTAGATCAGGAGATCTAAATACACTTATTTTTATTTCGGTGAACTTTTTATTTTCTGTTGACTTGTGCTTCCAAACCCAAAGTACCTGCTTGATACATCTTTACAGGTCTCACTGTCTGAAGATCATAGTTGAAGATCCTTATTTCTGTAGATTAGTACATATGTAAATAGACAAGTGCTAAATTCTAAGCATATTATATTACTATATAATATCTCAGTATAAAAAACTTATAAACCTTTAACACTGATGAGGGGGAGCTAAGTGCATAATATGCTACCTTGTAATAAGTAAGTTTAATTTGTTTTCATATCTTTCCAGGCCAGAGCATTGTCTGCCCAAACAGCAGAGACGGATAAGATACGCTTTCTAGTGGGCACACAGTCACTTAGGGCAGAAAACCAAGTGAGCACTTTATTTATACTAAGTTATAGTATGATCTTGTTGGTGTGTAGTTGTATACAGACCTAGAACTTCTGGAAAGCATTTTATATACCGGCAATATATTATGATTAATGAAGTTAGTGAGTTTAATACATATTTGAGTTGGGAAGCAGAAATTCAGATTTTCAAAATGTTTATAAACTAAATATATGTATGTCATGTAATTTGTATAAATTTACAGGTGTACATGTAGAAATAAGGAATAGTGTCAGCTGGCCCAAAGGCCCTTCATTAGACTTAGTTGTCACCGACTTGCAGGTATTCCTACTCCTGCTTATATATAGTATAAATTATACATGACATTTTTAGTTGTAATTTTAAGGTGGTTTTAATCGCAGTTGAATTTCAAGCTTTCCTGTTGACAATGGAATCAAAGTGCACTGTCCATATTGATATACTAAGGATGTCTTCAGAATGGTCTTTTGGATTGGGAGTGGGGCAGAAGCCTTTGGCATAAGTTGAAAATTCAAAATACTTACCAGAATTGTCTACATGAAATATTTTGTTATTGTGTTGTAGATCCACCACATAGACTTTGATGATGAAAACAACATCATAAACAAGATTGTATACATACATCGGGAGGGAGAGATCTGGGACATCAGTTCCTCAACCCTGGACAATAATCTCCTCGCAACCTGTTATAACAAAAGTAATTCTTCTGCTCTGTTTAATGTAGTTATCATATGCCTTGATCGTATTATGGTACATATATAGGTATTGTGATTCTGAATTTATTTGTATATTTTTATGAGTGAAATGTCAGAAATCTTATATCATCAGAGGTGATATACACATGTATTTGTATTGTCAAAATGTTGGTGTTGAAATCTGTGGATGTTCCTGTTCAAATGCTAATGAAGTAAAGATAATATTCTATTATTCCTGGACATGGGGATACAGATATTCTAACATAATTGTGAAACAGAGATCTTGATTAACCTATCAGTCATTATAAAGTTTTTATAAATTTTCACAATTGGTAAAGTATGGACAGGGGTTATTGTCTGTGAATGTTACTTGATAAGTTAAAACATCAAACATATACCTGATATGGATATAAACAATTAAATGGATATACACTGTACATGTACATGTTTTGAGAGTGATATTTAGTTTTGGATTTTTTTACTTGTCAGATTTTGAAAAAAAGTGTGTACTATACGCACTTATTTACGGTAAATTCAATGACAAAATAATATATACATGTATGTTATAAAATATTACTTAAAGGGACATCGCGGTAAACCAATTTTTATTTTGTATTTTTTCATATTATTGGGTATATCTTTAAAAAAAATATCCTTATGAACAATAACCATTCGAATTTGATGATATATGTATATAAAAAACATCAATTATTAATTATAAAAAGGTTATCACAATTCGTTGATCAATAGTCCGAATATGCAAATTTTGTGACATATACGATAACACGCATGCGCACAACACACTAAAACACCTGAAAACAAAAATGGCTTCCAATGTGAATCGACTGCGGTTGAAAACGATAACAGCTTCCGCAATGAAGAGAATAATTGGAAAATGGGTCAAACACAATCCTAGAATTAAACTGGGGAAGCAGTACAATACAGTTCAAACATGAAAACAGCAGTAATACGGACGTTGCTCGTATTCTGCTTGATTGCTGGATAGTAGGTCATGACAATCTCGGTAATATTTACACAAACTCTGTAATATTTATACAGTCTGTACCAGTACATCGCTACTGTCACTATACTATATGTATGGTGTTTACACTTATTTACACATAAATATATGTGCCGGAATATATACAGAACGTGTTATTTAACATTTAAACCACTGTATAATATCGTTGTCCAACTAATCCAATTCGCCTTGTAAACTAACGTGTGTTTGTGTTGCCTCGATTTCAAAACAGTTACGTGATGATTTAAAAATAATTTCCGCGCTAAATTTAGAGGGAGATTCCCAACTAAATCAAGTGGTCAAGCTGGACATGAGGATCGACTGTCAACATTGGGACAGCACAGAAACATAACTGGAAAGGAACAAAACACGTACATTCATTGAAAATTACAACATTTTTACCGTGATGTCCCTTTAAAGATATGATGTATTTTTAACATTAACAATTAGAACATGGATATGACGGTCCTTGGTATATGTAAAGCTTGAGTGTTTCTGTGTTACCATTGCTGAACTTACTTTTACAGCATTGTGATGGAAAGACAGATACAAAATTTTGCTTTCAAATAATTTAATTCTTTGTGTTAAGCTTTTATCATTATTATATATTTAGAGACTATGCAAAAGGAAAAATTGAAAGATAGTTTATTAGCTTACTGTTTGATATGTTTATTAAAATGTCATACTTTTGCAAATATCCATTTTAATGGTTCTGTGCTGGCTCTGTCTGACAGTGAAACTCTGTTAAGACATTATAGTTACTGATGTACATCCTCTTGGTTATCATTGTCAAGAAAAGGTTAATTAAAAGTTATTACAGATTACACAAATCACAATTTACCATTTTTTATGTGGAATTTCTTTCTTCTTTACTCAAAAGCATCAGAATCCAAAACAGAGATGCGAGGGGCTGTATGGAAACTTCCAGCAGACTACGACAGCTGTCAGTTGGAGGACCAGTCTTCCCATCAGTCTTTGCAGCTAGTGTGTCACCTTGACAACACAGACTATGGGGACATGAAAAGGTGACAATAATATTTCGGGTCTGTAAGAATTCTTTCTTTTGATCTGTTGATTTCTTGGTGAGTATCTCAATCTCATCATCAGTACCCTGGAGTTCTCTTCTCAGTATTCATATAATGTCTGCACACAAGTGCTAGGTTATGACATCCATTTGATAGGCTCTAGACTAGTTAGCATTTGCTAACATGAAAACCTCGCTAATCTGATACCTGTCCTTTAAATACTTCAGAAATCATACACCAAACAGAAATGGTGAATTTTACCTTTATGTTACCATGAATTCCTTTTTGTACTCCTGAGTATTATTGTATGGCGTCAGACAACTTTTGTCTGAGATCTCCTACAACTCTCTTTAAAATTTGCATATAATCTTGTGTATATAATTATGTAGTTATGTTTCCGTTAACAGAATTTTGATGCTACTACTTTTGCAAAATTATTGCCCCTTTGTTTGTTCCAGTATTTGATTTTTTTGTTCAAAGATCTCCTTCTTTACTCAAAAGGCTCTAGGCTAGTAAGCACTTGCATTTTCAACTGATTTCTTTGAAACTTTGTAGGCTTTATAATCATACACATACAGTTGTGTTTCCCTGAATGGCATTATGATTCAACTATTTTAATCCCCACTGTGAAATGCATTTTTTTGGGAGAGGTAAATTGAATAGGGCTCTGTTCATTCATGCATCCTTCTAGACTTCTGTTTCTGAAGTATAACTCCAAAACAGATAACTTAACGAAACTTAGTACATGTACATGTAACATGAATGCTCTATTGGTTAAATAAATAGTATTTTTTGGTACGGAGTGGTTTGTATTTTTCATAATTTTCCTGTAACCACGGAAACAATTTGTTTAAAACCTTAATTATGCCCCTAAACTACTCAGAATGTGATGTAAATTTTATTTCAATGTAAGATAGTAAATTTGTATATAACATTTTGCATTTGATGGGCATATGTTGTTCTGTACATGGTACTCTTGTTGTTTTGTTACTGTCTTGAATTAATAAATCTGATATGGCGCATGCATTTCCTAGAGTTTAGGAAAGTTGAACACTTGAATCTGAGAGCTGCATTTATTGTCTAGGAAACAAAATCAAACTAAACATGTATATTAAGTTTCACCACTTTCAGTAATAATGAATAGCCCTACATTCAATTTGATTTTCATGTGAGTACATTGTGCATGTCTTTTTGTTAAAATTTTGTTTGCTAATTGTTGAGTAATTCACATGGAGATTATTTTTTTGCCAACTATCTAAATTATATTGGAATGACATCCTTTCAGTTGTTAATTCCATTATTACTACATGTAATAACAATTAACATGTACATGTACATGTCCTGGTTTCATCAACGGTCCTTAAAGGGACTGAATAGTTAGATTTTTGTTAAATAACATATGAAAATAGGTCCTACGATCAAGTTTAGATAGAAATTATAAAATCAACTTTGTTGTGTAACAAATGAAAAAAAAAAGAAAAATATAATGAAAATGAGTATCTACATCAATATGTTTGTGTTTTATGGCTTTAGTCACCATGATGTAGGCATTAACATATTACTATTTTCACTTTATTTTGTTTCTCATAAATGGCGGATGTAACATTCAACTATATCACCAATAATCATGATTTAACATTTTCATATTTACACTAAGTATGCTTTTAACCAATCTTTTATTTTCACCATGATATCACCATTTGGTTTTACACATCAGAAGATTGAAATGATCACATTGAAAAATGTTGATATTTTCCAGTGTCCTTTGGCATCCGACTGGTGATAGCAGTAATCTGATTGGTTTGTCAGACAACCATATTCTCCTCTGGGATCTTGACAGCTCTTCAAATACTGCAAAGGTTTGTTTAAAGGACTAAAAATGTTGCAGTTTTGGAATTTTGAAAGGCAGCTGTATCAAATATGCCTGTCTGATTTTCCAATGTCCTTTATGATTTAAAGATAACACTTTGTATAGTTTAATCATGGGAGAGGTATTTACCCGTTTTTTCATACCAAATGAAAACTTCAATAGTCTGATGGAATTCCTTGATAATACTGATATTATGAAAGCTTTCTAATTTGACTCATGAGTATTCTGATACCGAGTTATACCTAACATATTTCTTAGGTAAACTACAAAATAAAACAATGAGTTTTGACACCCTGTGAAATCTTACCAATTTGTTGGATTAATATCAGATTATCAGGGTTTCATTGACTCTAATTTCTTGGCATCATAAATAATATTCAACAAAATTGATAGCTGCTACCCTTACATGTTATGCTTAATCAACATAGATCTATTCAGCTTAAGCAGTTAAGAGACATGTATTATTGATATACATGCTCTGCTACCCATTTTAGCTGACTGCCTCTGCCGAATTAGAGAGTAAGGGTCAGCCCAAGATGACCTGTGGCCGGTGGAATCCGCATCACAATAGTCAGCAGGTGGCCACTGCCAATGACACCGCTATACGGGGATGGGACATCCGTTCCATGCAGTGAGTTGTGCACCTTGACACTTTTTTTTTATTAATATATGGATAGTCTGTTTCATATATATTACAACCATTTTGTTTTCAAACTTTATGGAAAAATCATGAAAATTTAACAATCCAGAATTAGACTTTACACCATACATAAGGTAAAGTTTAAATACTTTTTTTGCAATCAATCATACATATTCATATTTATTATTATACTTTGAAATTAAAAACTGATATATATATAAGCGACAAAGTATTGGTTTAACTCTAGTTTATTTTACGATTCAGACAGGTATATGTGATTGAGAATGCCCATGGTCAGCTGGTCAGGGATGTGGACTTCAATCCAAATAAACAGTATTACCTAGCCAGTTGTGGAGATGACTGTAAGGTGAAGTTTTGGGACACCAGGAATCCTACAGAGCCACTTAAAGTTTTATCAGAACATTCACACTGGTTAGTATACATTTACCTCATTCCCATGGATTTATTAAGATATCTGTTAATTAAACAAGAATGAGGTTGATAAGAAAACCAGGTATGAACTACCAAAGAGTTGATTGAATTAAAGCAGCACCATAAAATAAGACACATTTTGTTTTGCACCCATTAAGCTCAGAATCTCTGTATATCTTGAGTCCTTCCATCAGAAATGTGTTTTACTGGAATAGCCTGGAACTGAAATCCTGTTTATTAGTTTCATGTTTGAAAAGTGTGGCACAGGATAAACAAGAAACTGAAATGTGACTTCTGTACTATCAGCAGAATACTTGTTTGTAAATATAGATACCTGTAAATGTCACTGCTAATTCCCATGACTTGTTTCCTGTGAAGTTAAATTTCAAAATATGATGGTGATACATCAACTCTCTTACCTAACCTCTTCTTTGTGTATCAGTATGATTGTAATTAAGTATTTCGTTTTCCTACTATTGTCACTGGCGCTTACAAATAAAACTTCAATCAGGCCGACTAAGATCACATCTTACTCCAACAATGTTAGAGGTTTAACTTTATCCAGACTGACTAATAAAGTTGATTACATCACATATGACTCGAACAATGTTAGAAGTTTATGTAGAAGATACTTTTGAAAGCGAGAAATAAATTGATCAATCAGTGGTAAGCATTGTTGCCACTATGTTACTCTAACAGTGTAGTATGTACACTGTGATGTAAAAGTTTGTAAGTTTGCCTATTTATAATATGTCATACATTTTTGACAGATCTAAATAAGTTAATACTAATTATTTTTTAAGATAAAATTTGCTGAGAACATGATTTATAACTCATTTGATTTAGGGTATGGGCAGTGAGGTACAACCACTTCCACGATCAGCTGGTCCTGTCATCCAGCAGCGACAGTCGTGTCATCCTCAACAATATTGTATCATTGTCATCTGAACCATTTGGACACCTTGTGGAGAATGATGATGATAGTGATGAGGATCAACAGATTGAGAATCGGTGAGATCTTTATATCCCGTACAACATGGTGTAAACTGATATAAGGCTATCCAACTGTTCATTTGTCTGTATACTCTGTTTTTTCCTGATTAAACCCTTCTGTGTTAGATATATCCTCCCTTACTTCTTTTTCATGAGAGTTCCCCACCTGCATTTAACAATATGTATTATCAGTGGAAATTTGAAGTTGAATAACCAAGGGATTACATACTAAAGTTTTGTTACAGAACATAGAGTACTAGGTCAATCAGCAATAACCAAAATAACTCCATGTTTGGCAACTGTATCTGTTAATTCCAACTCTTTAAATATGAATGTTGTAGTTCTACTGAAGTGCCAAAGGATGGAGTAATAGCCACTTATGAGGAACACGAGGACAGTGTGTATGCTACTGACTGGTCATCTGCGGACCCGTGGGTCTTTGCCTCCCTTAGTTATGACGGACGTCTAGTCATCAACAGAGTACCAAGAGCAGAGAAATACAAGATTTTATTATGATTTTGATTATTATGTTAAATGGAAACCAAGGACAGACCACTGTGCTGGCAGTATTCCTGTTTTCTCTATATAAATTCTGTAAAGTGACATCAAGAGGGATGATTCATATTTGTTTGCTATGATTGTAAAATCTTGTGTAAAAGATAACATATTTGTGTCTATGTAATGGTTGAAAGGTATATTTAAGAAGTCTTCTTTATATTCTGTTTTTTTTTCATCCATTTACTTGTTCAATAATTTCCACTAAAGCTACTAGTCACATAGGCATTTGTAGATCAAAATCATCTTTTTTCTGGTTAGATGTCCGAGATTGATGCTGTACTAATAGACTATGATATTTTTTAGGACTGTAATTAGATTAAGTCCCATACCAACCCTTGCTAGAGTGCTGACAAGGAATTTCTGAAAATAGTAACTATGACCTTTAATTTGACCTAACAACCCTGAAATTGGCACCTGTATGAGATATTATGGTCCATTGTAATTGTGTAGAATTTCATCACAATCCTTCAAGTAATGAAGCCACTAGAGTACTGACACATTTTGGCCACACATACAATTACAAAAATTCCTTGTTTGCTTCAGTTCAGAAAAAAAAGCCAAATCATTTTTTTCTATATGCACATCAAATTTGATGCGAGTATTATGGTATGGTGTTGTCCTTCTGTGCAGCATTAACTTTTGTCTGTTCGGAGATCTCCTACTACATTTTTCGATAATTTTCTTTGAAACTACTTAGCAGGCTTTATAACCAAGATATCAAGTTGTGTTTACCTGGAGGCATATTTATTTGATAATTTCTGCGAAAGTAATTGCTGTTCGTTTATTAAGATATTTCTTTTTAATTTCTGTCCACAGATCACAAACTACATTTTTCAACCAATTTCTTGGATACTTGGCAGGCTTGATAATTATATGAAACTATCTTGTGATTAAACGTTGATTTTGTTGTGAAAGGTGAAGGGTATAGCATGCCACTTAACCAATCATTAAGTGATACAAATCTTACTGCAATGCAAAATAGTATAGAAAACTATATGGCATTTGACAGGCCTATAATGTTCCGCCCTTTGGTACTCTTGTTCCTACAATAATCCCACACTCTGAGTAGAGTGTTGGTCACTGGGATAGGATAAATACAAAAATTACGTTACAAATTCTAGGGATAATATTCCTGTAATCGCTCTAGTAATAACATAAACCTCAACAGCATCTTTGCTCTACAGATTCATTTCATTCAGATGGTCATGGAAACTGCATCCATTATTCACAACCATTATCTCTTGTATTTTACTTATCAAAGACTTAATGTGAAAAATGAGGCAACTCACTATAATTAGAAGCTTCAAAGTCCTCACTCCATTCTGACTGGTTATTTTGGATCTGATTGTCATGAAACTTCAAACGTATGTAAATATGTTTTTGAATTACTTCCTCATGTGAGGGGATTGCATTGCCTGCGAGTCTGGTTTTACTACGATCAATCAGTGTATTTGAAGGTTTGTGTATGGGTGATAAAGTTCATTATGTTCATGTAGGTCAATATGGTTAAAGAGACTTACCCGCAGAGGGACCGGTAAACGGCACATCTCCGATCACTAAATAAACTTCAGTACACGTTTCTATGTGACAAAATTAGAGGCATTCCGACTTTATTTCTTGAAAACAATTACAGAATATGTATTTAAAAGACGTTTTAAAACTCAACCTGAGAGGGAAATGTATGGAATATAACGGCAAATCTTCTTTGTAAATCGCCGCTGCCTTTGAAGTTATCACTGTGCGGCACTGTGCACGTGCTTGTTTCTTTGATGTGTCAATCAAATTAGACTCCACTTTATAGCGGGGACTTATTGCGGGTTGCGATTAAATAAATAATATTTAAAAAATGAGGTTTTAATATCACTTTTCAGCGTTTTATAAGGAAAACAAAATGAAAAACTCAACAATTCCAACAATCTGTCATGTGTAAAAAATCTTTTTCTATTAGCCAATTTTTCTGATCTCTCTGCGGGCAAGCCTCTTTAACTAATAAGTTCATTATGTTCATGTAAGACCAGTTTTTGAAGGTGCTGTGACCTGACTACAATGAATTCTTACTGGTGGGTCCTGATAGCATTGTTACAAGATGTAACAACATTTTGGTGTTCGAATTCATTGTTTGTCAGATATTCGAATAATTATGTTGATTTGCATTAATGAATTTGACCAATGAAAACACAAGATCCATATTTGAGGTATGTAAATGTATAAAACCAGTGCTGATATGAATGTGTGTGATATGATAAGTGCTTATGTAATAGTGCATTATGTATTAATAATATTTTACAGTGTAATCAAAATTCCAGTATCATTTCAGAAACTGTAATAGTAAGAAAAGTATGTATATGTACAGTAATTACATCAGTGCTTCTATGTTCAGTTTCCTGGTCTTCTGGATTTTGAGAATTGTTTTCCAATGTTTTGGGTAAAACATTGTGTATGTTATATTTTGATTGGTTTTAGGAGAAGTTATGTTTCTGTTTTGAATGTATATGAAAAATGGACTGGATATTTGTTATAAATGAAGTATTTATGTAATGCTTGTTATGTACAGATGTTTCCTGTAAAGGGACCAAGTGCAATAAAAACAATTAACATTGTCAGATGTCAGTGTCATCCTTCACAGACAGCATGCTGTGTGTTAAATGACTATTAATGTTTCCATCCAAGGTCTAAATTAGACTGTCGTAAATTAAGCTACATTGATACGGACAAATGGACAGACAATATAGATGTTACAACCTCAAAGTCAATATTTCAATATCCAAATGATTAACCCTCTTTTCTTATACTATAATGAAATTCTGTAACAAAGCTAGCACTCACTTGTACATTTCCAAGGAGTAGCTATTTTGAGACAGAGAGGTCGGGTCAGCCATTCAAATCCATAAATCATGTACATGTCTGTCCTTATACCCTGGTATACTTTTATATCCAAGTAAATAAAGTGACATCCTTGTTATATTCAGTTTTGCTCTCCACATCCTTGGGAAATGTTACGACAAAATCAAAGGCACATGACTATTTGATTGGTGTAATAAAAAAGGAAATTGACCAATCGCTAACTAATAGATTTCCTCAAACATCGCAGCAGAATGACAACCAAACCAGTCAATATAATAGTATGGCAACCTCCAGATTTGTTTAATGCATATCAAAAGGATCAAACTAGTTTTTTTTAAAACTACAATATGGCCATAACTGACCTTGGTTTTTGCCAGGACATATTCCAGGGGTGCAAGAGGGCAAACATGAACATAGCCCTTGGTGTATCAAGGATGGGAAAGTATAGACATGTTACTCAGGTGTCAGGGTTAATAATTTTCTCATTGGATTCTTTATCAATATACACATCTTTTTTGTCAAATAGATTTTCCTAGTCGGGTTCTGTCGTATTTTGACACAATTTGGCCATTATTAATTAAAGAGAATCAACTGTTGAGTGCTTCTTAAGATAATTTCCCATTTCTTAGATTTATACCATGATGAATTAATTTGCCAAAACAATTTTTAAATTGTGTTCAATGGGAATGACACCAACTGTAATATGGAGAAAAAAAGGTGACACAGAACCATGAACATTGAAAATATATATAACATACAAATATTAATGAAGTCATGAAAAATTCCTGAAGAGAAAATATTAATATGAAATCAAAACAATTCAATATTGAATATGTTGGTTTGTAAGAACATTGAAAAATTCTATTTTGGCAATTACTTACAGATCAGTGACTCTTTCAAATGTGTATGTATAAGTATAACTTGTAGCTAAAAAAAGAAAAGCTCTGCTAAACTATATGTAGTCTTCCATAAAAAAGGTATCTTTAAAATATATTGTTGGTATTATGGGTCAATTCGTATATTGACAAAATATATAGAGGAAGTGATTTGGTTTGGTTGTGTATACAGAAATAGGAGAGTTTTAATCAGATTGGAAAAAAAATAAAAATTATTTACAAACTTAACAGAACTCATGACCCTTACTTCTGCAACTAACAAAAATGTGTATCTGTCAATTACAATTATAAACGGTAAAAAAATTACAATTAAATGTTGCAAAATAAAGGCAAAGATACATTGTTGTTGCCAATATAACGTATTGAAAAAGGCAGTACCCGTAACGCTGAATCTAAGACCATTTAATGAGTTCAAGACAGTCAGATAAGTTAATATGATATATTGAACTATTGTGTATGATAATACACCATATAGTGTTTAATATCGAGTCCGTTTACTGAATTAATTATCATTCCCGCCACCCATTCAAACTTCCAGCCATTGAACTTACATTCCTAAGCATGCGCACAAAGTTTTCACAGAAGTATTGTGGGATATGTAAGTTTCGCATGCACACCAGAGCAAACCATTCAAAGAGTATTTTTCGCAAATATATTTTAGCTCTGTCTGTTACTTTTAATGGTTCCAAATGCCTAAAAGGAAACAAGGTAAGTCACATATATTGTTAGATTAACTGCATCGTTACTGTATCGTGATCAAGGCGGAAATATGCAAATCTCAAACTCTTGCTATAGCCCTGTGTATTGGGAGAACAACAATGTAATACTTTAGTATATGTTTACATTTAGTGTTGTTACTCTGTGTAACAATGTATGCATGATATACTTTAGTATTGATACAGTTAAGTTGAAACGGGCACCTGTTACATATATGTAAACAATGTATAATTGCCGACCTCGTGTTGTGTGACGCGCATATATTCCCGCCATTAAAGTTACGCTTATGTTGTGTATTTCGGAATATACAAGACTTCATCACATGTTGACTCAACATGAAAGCTCACTTTATCCATAAATCTCTCTAAGCAATTAAAAGCATGCTTCGCGTTGTGTCATAATGTTTGTTTATGTTTCGTCATTTCGTTTTGGTTTGTGTTTACTATTGGCGAGCGTGAAAGCGTCACCAGTTTTGACGGATTTAGTCGACGCTCTTCAGAAGTTCAATACATATAATTTATTGGAAAGCATCTAAAAAGTTAGAGATTTTCTTAATGTTTTATGTTAGATATATTTCTTTCAACGTTTGCATACTAACATGTTTTTGTAGATTATTTAGTTGATTTTTTTGTAAGAAAATTAGCACCCCTCCCCTTCATCCATGCCCACCGGTGTTGCATGCAAGACTGTAGAACGAATATTCATACCCTGCCTACACTGCTCTCCGGCAGGGTATGAAGTCCCTCCCATTGCCGAT
Source organism: Pecten maximus (assembly GCF_902652985.1). NCBI lineage: Eukaryota > Metazoa > Mollusca > Bivalvia > Pectinida > Pectinidae > Pecten > Pecten maximus. The sequence continues at coordinate 22,807,018 of NC_047018.1, forward strand.
AGTGTAGCAAGCCCCGATGTGATTCACATCGGGCAGTATAAGCGGTGGTAAAAAATTCTCGGATAAATAAACACATGTAAATTGATGATTCTGGTATCTATTATTAATATTCAAGCCACAAACCTGCACATTACGTCAATTGTTTGACAATAAATAGTAAAATCCAAAACGAGCAAGACACACGGAGATATCAGTTCAAACATACCGCCATCTTTGATACAAATGTAAAGGTCAATTTCCTTATAAGGAAATCAAAATAAATTGATGCTAATGAGGTTTCCCGCGAGATTTCAACAGAAAAACAGATTCAGAGTAATATATCTCAGTAAGGAAGGTCAATTCATTCTGAAATTATTTAATTACGCAAAGTAAGATTCGCTTTCTTCACAAGAGTTACAAAACAGAGGTTAAAATATCTCTGATAATGTATTTATTTATCGTAGTAGCTTCATCCAAATATGGTCACGGGTTCCATATTTGGGTCAGCATCCTCGCGAGAGTTCTTCGAGAAGTAACATGGCGGATCACGGAGACAACTCCAAGCAGTATGATATCAGAATATGCGAAATAAAGATTTCCAGATTAGACGGTAGGCTAATACATTGCAAAATTGTGTTAGAAATGTTTAATTATACCAACTATTACTCCAAAGTTAAACGATATCCGCTATTTGTAGCATTTTCGAGGTTCACTGTTTTGCTACATTACGAGCAATGGGAGGGAATCGTAGCTCTGACGACGACCATCTGTCAGAAATTGTCCGTCCGTCGTCCAGAGCTACGTTATCGCAGCTAGCAAGACTGTGACATGTATACAAGCTAAGGATCTGATAATAAAGTGATTAAGTGACATTTCATTACAGTGTTATCATGCATGGTGTTCTTATAAATCTTTTTTCGTATATGCTGTGACAAACATAGCATGTACCCACGATACATTAAAATCATCATTTACCTATGATATGTTTCCTTGATTAGAAATGATTGGAAAGACGGATGGGCCCATAGAAGTGATCACGCCCAAACCAGTCGATAAGAAATTAACCCAAGCATTATCAAAGGTATGTAATGTCTTTGCATTAGTATTAGTGCTAATACTTCAGCAACATATTAATGTCATTACATTCTTTCCTACAGATATAAGAGTTTATTTCCTTAATGGAAAAAGAAATGAATCTCTTTCCTTTAGGTAGAAAATTTTATTCCCTTACCAGACAGACAGACAGACAGATTCTTTATTTCCTCAATTTTGAGATTACATGTCTTTTATCAGTGAACTAATTAACATGAATAAAGTAAAGAAAACGTGATATATACATGTTACATTGCTACATTATAAGCGTTGCAGATTATTTACATAATTCAGTGTCACTGGTATCTCAAACACAGAAATTTATGCCTCAAGAAAAGTGCTAACTTCAAATAGCATCTGTTCTACGCAGTGCGCAACTCCAGTGATGCAGTTCTCCCACTCACTATCGTCTATATCCATCACCATTCTACTTCCTAACAGAAACAAGTACTGCTCATCTTCTTCCAGAGAATCAAATTTAACGTAATCACTAACTTTCAGTGTGTTAACAACATGCTCCAATAGCACATCTCTACTTACCGGAAAAAGAAATGAATGACTAATGTCAGGTTAGGAACTCCCTCAAAATTTATGAATGAGTGTGCTGGCTGAGTGGCCGATACAAAACCTAAATGTTTTCATTACATAAGATTGATAAATAACCTCTTTCAGTTATAATTATAAAACACTTCTGTTTGCATAATTTTTGGTTTTTGATGAATTTCTTGTTTTTTTAGACCTCCTGAAAAACATGGATTTCAGAAGCTTGAAAATAAGAAAAAAATCATCAAAAACCAAATCCCACATGAGATTTAATCTATTATACACATGAGTTTTGAAATATAAGGCGTTGTTTCAAGCTTTGCTTGATTTCATGACAGAAGTTTTGTTGTTTTTCATAAAAAAGCTCTTTATAAAAATAATCAGAGTGAACAATCCCAAACTGTTGGAAGTTTAAAATTTACCTAAATCTCAACTCGAGACTCTCAATACCACCACTGTGGGATTTAATTTGGTGCCAATGTCAAAGACCATTAAGAGATATTCCTGCCAAGTACCCTGATACAAAAAATCTTTGAGTATCGTGTCACATGTATTTGCAAGTCATAATTTTTTTTAAATGAACTGTATCGGGCAGGGGTCGACATTAAGGCTTGTCCGCTTGTCCGGTACCAAGTGAAAGTATCAAAGCACTTGTCCGATGAACATTCACAAGACTTCACCTTAACGTATATATTTGATAAAAAAGAAACGAAAACATAGATAGTGAACATTGGAAGTGACTTGTTCATAACGAAAGTAGTTTAATTCGGAACACTATGCAGATGATAACTGAACTTCCCATGTTTTTCAAAAATATTCAATCAGCCCCATTGGTGTCTTTGAATTGAAAAAGTGTACAAGGAAATTGCAAGTTAATTTGAAGGACTAAAGTGGCAACAGATGCTGATACTATCAGGCTCGCTATTTATTGCAAGATTTAGCAAATATAGTATTTCAGATATTTAATATGCATTTTTGCATTTCTACAATGATGTTCATGTTTTAGTCAGTTTATTTCTATTCTTATAAGACTAGTTTAGTTTCTGTAAATCAAAAATAGGCAGTCAGTAGCATTTTTTTTCTTCATTATGTAACTTGGACAAAACACTAATAAATATCAGTAATATAGTTGTCATTGCAATGTTATCGTTTTACTGCATGACATGCAGACATTGAAAAACATCATTAAACTTAATTGAAAATTTTCAAGTGGGACAAGTGATAATTCCATTCGGACAAGTGAATATAAATGTTACTTGTCCAAAGGGACAAGTGCAGAAAAAAGTTAATGGGGTGTCAAGTGGCAGCGGGGTCATTTATGTCTTACAGATATTTTCTGGTTTTTTACTGAAAACTTAACAAGTATTTTTGATCCATGAGAATATAATTAATAAGTAGAATGTCTGTATCATTTTCTCGAATTCACTATCTACATACACGTTAATTATTTTTTGTACGAGCATGCACATGTATTCAGGTGTGTGTGACATGTTGACAGTATTCTTCTGTATTCTGTCCATATGAACCGATAATCTTGATTTCATTGAAAAATTCATTGTTATCATTATTAGGGTATAACATGTAAAATGTTTATATTCATTTATTCCTATGTCACACCATGTTATCTGATATGTATACTGTAGACAACAAATGGATTCTTGTCATTTATGTCATTGCACATCTCAGTACATATAAACAGTTAAGCGAGCCACTGGATAAGTCAAATATTTTACCTGGTCTCGTTAATGTCGACTAATGTCTTACTGTCAGAAACATTGAACAACTCCTCAGTTTAATATATTTCCTGTTTCTTTACTGAAGGAACTATGTTTCCTCCCCGTCCATCCATCTTTCTGTCCACTCAGTTTTCCGCACTTTTCCTAGCCATGTTCAAGGTAGTATGAGTAGATACAGATCAAGTTCGAGTTTTTGGGTCAAGGTCACTTGCTATTTTTAGCAGAAGCTGATAGGGGACATGTTTTGCTTTAGCAATACCCAGCATGCTTGTTATTTTTTCTTTCTTGAAAATTGTTATTTAATTTGTACTCCAAATGACGATGTGCTATATGAATTATATGATATAATCAATGATACGTTTCGGTTGTAACAAGGTGAATAAGATGATGATGCCAATCATTGTGATCATGGTGACAGTATCAAAGGTAGCTGTTACAAGGAGAATTAATTAGTGATATTAGAGAAAAAATATTATTCCCCAATATACTACAGATGATTAAAGTCATTTAAAACCTGGCTTGATTCCTAAAATATGCAACTCAGGTTTCAGGTTTATTAATCATATAAGGTAATATAAGGCCACTGTAATTTCATATACTTGGAAATTATTGACAAAATTAGTCAATGTTTAATTTGATAAATCTATTCACAATGCTGAAAGATTGGTCGCAACTTTTGTGAAGTAGATATGATATAGTTTATGAATTGGAATATTTTATGGAAATACCTTTAATTAATTCAATTTGCCTGCATGATTTAAACTTAATGTGTTCATGTGGTGGAAATCAAACTTGAAGAGATACATTATGGCAGTGCAAGTATTATAACATTGTGGTGATATATGAGGTCGAACATGACAAGTTTTATTACAGAATGTCAATAAACAGGATTGGCTGTAACAATGCCTTTATTAGTCTCCACCAGGGGGTTGTGTCATTTCGTCCTTCCATCCATCCTTACATCCATCCATCCCTTAGCACTAAATCTTGTCCTGGCTCTATCTCCAACACTACTTTTCACTGGAACGTCATACCTGGGTCTTGACTTCACCTAGGTGAGACAGTGTGTTGGTCAGTATGACCTATATTTTGACTTTTGAACTACGTAAAAAATGTTGTCCAGACTCTATCCCCTATATATTTGTCACTTTAACTTCATATATACTTCCTAGTGTTAGGGCTTGGGTGAAGGGCTTGGGTGAGGTGATGTGTCATGTACCAAAGTAAGTCATATCAAAGAAAATCTTTATTTTAGGCCTGATCCCCTGTATTTGTTGTCGCTGGAACTTCTTACTTTTGGTGTGGGTTAACTATCAAACTCATCAGCTGATCGGCTGTAATAGCTGGGTCAATTAATACCTGTTAAATAAATAAATGAATTGCATTGAACTTCTAACATAAATTACTAAAATTATTTACGTTAATTAATCCATTCACATTTATACCATCAAATGTAATAATTAAATTATTGAATATGGTGGTCTGTAAAATTTAAGGAGGCAGTGTTAAGAACTAGTTCCTGCATGAATGTATTATCTGTACATTCTTGCCATTTAATTTCATACTCAGGAGGGGACTATAACTTACTGAATTGTCAAGTTACAGGCCTAGTCTACAGTGGTTATACAAGTGAAGAGCCAGACCCAATATGCTACAATGATAAGTGCCATGTTAAAAAATACATGCACTATGTATTTATTACTTATTATTCTTACTATAAATAAATATAAAAAAATACTATAAAAGAACTAGTATGGATCATTTAGGATGATAATTAGTGTTCAATGTCCTATTGGATATCTTATAACCAATTAATGTACCCATCACTTACCAAGTTATATAACACTGTATGTGTCCGTGTGTGCATGCATCTGTGCAAGATATATCATGAACCAGTGGACAAGATTAGTTCATATTCATATCATAGTATCAAACCTCAAGTTCTGAACCTGATTAGATTTGTTAGTGATTATTGGTCAAGGTTAAAGGTTAAAGGTTGTGTCTGACCACTAGATTTGTTAGTGATTATTGGTCAAGGTTAAAGGTTAAAGGTTGTGTCTGACCACTTTTGAAATAAAAAAAGTTTGTGGATAAGATATCTTGTGAACCCCTGGCCCAGGACAGGTTGCACCATAACATCACATTGTCAAATTTTACACCTGTTTTGATTTTGGTCATCAGTCTAAGTTTGAATCCAAAGTTGCATTTCATCACTTTTAGAATTCTGTGATTTTCATCAGGGTTGAAGGTCACTTTTGAAATAAAAGATGCCTAATGAATACCTGGACAGATATATTTTATTGATTAATGAAGAGAGATTTATTTTATTGATTGGGGAGGGGGTAGTGAGTAAGGTAACTAGCCCCTTATATACAGGACTATATGGTTTGAAGTTGAGGTTATTTTCTGCCTGTGAGTAGTGTGATCTCCAAACAGCCGCCTTGGATGTTGCTGGTAAGTTCTTAACTTTCCAGCTCTTGGCTTCTCTGAGAGGCCTTATATTGACATTTTCATCCACATAATGTATGCAGAGACTTGTACAAAAAAATCAATACATGTCGTATTTCATCCAGTAAATGGAAGTGTTACAGAAGTGGCTGTTATAGGGTTCTTCCACCAATTAATGATGCAAGACACAGGTCCCTCTCTACTGTCTTCAAGGTCATCTAAGTCAACTGCAGGCTCTAGTGATCATTTATACCAGACAACACTTGCTCAATTTCAAACTTATTTCGGTATGCATGGTTAACATGTTTAACTGTAGAAGTCAAATTTATGTTGGTGTCAGAAGCTATTTTCAGAGCTGGAAACAAAAAAATGTTTTGTTATGACCATTGTTGAGTATTTTGCAAAGGACATATTGATATGATTGATAGATGAAACTAAAGGGATACAGCTGCAGTTTCCTTTTAGGACTCCTCAGAGATGTCAAAGGTCAATAAGTCTTTAGTGGAATTTAGGAAAATCAAACTGGGCCAAAAGCAAATGTAATACATTAAAATATGCACAGTATCCCCATAGTTTAATCTGGTTAACTTAGAATATTTGATAATTTTAAAAGAAAGAACAAGTGTCTATTTTGAAAAGTAGCAGGGCTATATTGTTATTGTTAGAATTATTGTTCCGCTACCAGTGAATAGGTTTTCTCTCCGTCATGTAACACCAAAATTTGTCTGCTTCATTAGCGGCTTCATTCCTTGAGCGATTTTGATCAAACTTCACACAATTAAAAAGGACCATGAATATCTAAATTCTTTGACAGGTTTGATTTTCAGGTTTTTAGGTTAAGTTCACTGTTACTATTTGTAGCATGGGCCAATAGGGGACATATATTGCTTTTGCAATACCCAGTGTACTTGTTTAGACCTATCGACCTGAATTATAAATATTGCACTTAAAATACATTGTAATGCTCTTTCTGATTTACCAGTATTAGAAATGGTAATGGACCTAGTTTAACACTTGAATTATTACATATTTACGGATTCTGAAATCTAAGATGGCAATCAGTTAAGGGGTTATGTATACTTAAGATAGAAAAGGAGCTTGGATAATTGATAAGTGGCACTTATTTCTAACTTGTCCTTTATTTCACATTAGTACATTTGATAGATTCTGAAGACTCGAAGTGGTGCCTATTTTAGTGGCCATGGCACCTTAAATTCACCACTGGCAACCAGTTATTGACCTATGAGGCACCTGCATTGACACTAAAAAGATTGCGTAAAATTGCAATTTGGTTAATCTTTCAAAGGTTGCAGTCAATGAAACAACGTTGGTCACCATCAAAAAGTTACAGAGAGATGTTACTGATCTAAAGAATTGAAAGTTTTTTTTGGGTTTTTTTTTTTTTTTTTTCAAATTTAGACAACTGGGCCAGGCAGCTAACTTTTCCAATTGGTGCCTAGATTTTATGACTTGGTAGACAAACTGGCCACCTGGTTATAATATTAATTTTGAGCCCAGATTTTCATTCTTTTGTATCCAGTCCCTTAATATAATAATAGCACAGTGGGTTTAACACCAGGAACCATGTCATCCATGTTTGTTTGGGCAGAAGTGATGCTTTTTGCCCCTCAGCCAAATGGCTGATGGCATATTTCCGTCACTCTGGTGTCTGTCAGGCCATAATTCTTTGTGCTAAAGAAATGGTCTGTTGTAGGTTTCTATATTCTGATTTGAAATAGTTGTTCTGTCTGTTGAAAGATGGTTGATCATATAGCTTTTTCCTAAAATATTTGGAGTTGTGTCAAATGCTTAATATTATATACCAGTTTTCACATCTCCTGGAGATGGCTAATATATATACAGTGGAACTTCGTTAACTCGAAGTCGACGGGACCACGAAAAAACTTCGAGTTATCCGAGTGTTCGAATTAAGCGAGTTATCGTTATTGGTGAAAAGTTTGGTCAATATTTGTCAACATTATATAATCATTATAACTTCGCTCTGTCGCTCATCAGTTTAGTGTGAAGACTGGTCAATACATGTAAATATATATGTAAAGTTTCGTTATGTCACTTGTAATTTGGTGTAGTTTTGCTGATATACAGTCACGATAAAGTTTCTTTCACTTAGTCACTTCAATAACGATCTGATGTGCAAGTCATGTTTGCAAAAGGTAAACGATAAAACGGAATTCGACAAAATAACAAGTTATTAATGTCAAAACAAATAACCGTTTAAGTTTAACACAGATTGCATACAAAACGTAACAGAACCATTACTTTTTATTGGACAAATATAAAATACTGTTTGATCGGCCTACTTACTTTTTATTGATAACCACGCCATTTCCATGTGTATTAGCACCGGAAGTTGGGCTGCGCATGTGCGTATAAAATGTTACTGTAACTGAGTTGGCGTTTTATCCGATTTAAAAGACAGCACTGACCGTTACAGTTGTACTCTGAACACCTCGGCAGTAATTACGCTATTGTTTCAGTAGTTTAAGGATTTAATAGGCGCCGGTGACTGTGCCATTTCTACACCTGTAAAAGCATCAGCCTGGTAGATCTACCGGTGTGTCAGAGATTAGTTCCGCTTGAGCGAACGGGTAGATGAGTTGTTGACTATCGTGTGTACTGATATCGGCGACCGCCTTGGGAAATTACCTGATGTAAGTAAAGCAGTACTTTTTATCACCAAGACTTGTTGTTATAAGATTCAACCGACAATTTCTTTTATGAATTTATGAAACCAGTGCCGATATGTTCAGTATTACAAACGGAATTTAGCTCTTAAAAAATTTCGGCGTTTGCCACCGATCAACGAAAATTATACTTCGAGTTATTCGAAACATTTCAAGTAGGATTTTTATTGTTGGGACCAAATTTTTACTTCGTATTATCCGAGTTTTTCGAGTTATCCGAATTCGAATTTTCCGAGTTTTTTTTACTAAGATAAAGAGAGAATTCGGCCGGGACCGTCGAGGTACTTCAAGTTAAGCGGGGTATTCGAGTTATCCGAGTTCGAGTTAACGAAGTTCCACTGTATGTTCCTTGTGAGGAATTTAATCCTTCAATTGTTAAAACTACATGTTATTGAAGGTGTTCATTTATTTGACTGATAGGATTAAAAAAAAAAATATGAATAATAATAATGTTTTATCAATATACCAATAGCATATCTTTGGTCTAAATTTTGGGTCCAAATTTCTTGATATATAGGAAAATTTGGAGTATGGTTATGTCTGAAATTGGTAGTAAAACTCGACCTCTCCTAATAGTGCCATCAACTGTCAGTATTTGATGTTTTCCTATTGACATAATGATTTGGAAGAACTTCATAAGAAACCTAAATCTGGAATCGTGAACTTGTTTAAAAGCACAGATTTCATGCTTAAGCATGCATTGGAAAGGTTTCATGAAAATAGGCCCTGGGGACTTAATATTCTGCTTCTGCTCTTATTCAGATTTAATGATGGAGTTAATGAAGTTGTTTCTTAGACCTGAATTGACCTCTGTATCTCTGCTGATATTTTAGTGTTTTTGTGGTGATGAGCTGGTTAAAACCACGACTATACACTGTATCGAATTAATGCTGACCAGCTCTAACAACCTGCTAACATATACAGGTACCGGCTTAATTTACCTGCACTGTCCTTTATATTATTGTGATAATCGTCAGCTGCGATCGTCAAGTTACTATGGCAACACTATTTTGACATGAAGGCAGTGTTGACTGTAGTGTGGATGCTCGGGTATTGATCCGTGCTGTATCTGTCATCGTTGCTCTGAGTCTGGCACTAGGATCTCTGCTTTACACTGATGGAATTCCAACTTAAAACTTGGACATGTTAGGCCTGGCCTGGTGTGAATAAAAGATCACAGCAGTATACTCTGCTTGAACAGGAATTAACACAAATCTTTATCAGGAACATCTTTCTTCAATTTTGTAAATATCTTTGAGTTTTCTTTGATAAACAAAAATCATGACATCTGTTTTCATGGATTTGAGAACAAAATTCACTTGAGGGGCTAATAAAATTTAAAAGTTCTTTGTTGTAATATTTAACAATGAAATAGAGACCAATTTATGCAATTCATTTCATATCTTATCTTGTAACTCACAATACATTAGTTTGTGTGGCATGATAGCTAAGTAGATTCCACATTAGAATATCTTGACAGAAAAGAAGTTGATGTACACAATGTCACCAGCATGCATAAAGTGTACGTGTGATGTGACAGGCTCGTGAAAATGAGTTGTGCATGACATGAGTGAGTTAAATCTAGATAAAAAGGAATATGTATAAGGTCACAACAAAACCCATTAAGTGAGTCGTGCATCGCTTGAGAGAGTGAGTTAGGTATAAACATCTGCATAAAAAGGATTCTGTAGGGTCACAAAACCCCAAGTATACATAGACCTGTACATTAATTAGTTGGTACAAAAGTGTGTCCTGCTTCAATCTTACATCCATTTTGGCTCTGAAACCCAGTCTGTCTTTATTCCATGATTTAACTTTCACAAAATGTCAATCAGGGAGATTGTGTGTGTGTTTCAAAAGCCGTTGTATAGACCTTCAGTGGCTTATAACTGGCCAACTCATACCTAAAAACAACTGTTGGGCTAATTGAATTTTTAAAATTGTGACTAATAATTTGTCTAAATTGGGTCCAACATCGGGAGTCTTTCTCCTATATAGGAAAGGTTGACAAGTGTATGACATCTGATCATTAATTAATGCTACTTAGAGAACCCAATACAGTTAAACTTAAATTACAAAATACTGACAATTAGAATCTTAACTCCTGTTCATGTAATACTGAAATTATAAAACCTGCATAATTTGTTTATTGATTTCGTGTTACATGTCAAAAGTTTGTTTCATATATGGAGTTAATGAACGTTTTTAATTAAGTCAGTCTAGCATAACACTTGAGTTATTATAACCATGTTGGTGAATAGAAATTAAAGTGTGTGGAATTTAAACAAGTTCAGAACTATTGATTTTTGTACCTGTATTTGATGTGCAGTTATTCCCGCCATCACTGTTGCACGGGAACTGTTATGGATGAAGTACTAAAGTCTAACAACTTTACTAATTACTAAACTCGTGTGCTAATAGTTTGCTTTGTCATACTTCACTGCACCTCGGAGAAAAACACATCTGCACGACAACGGAGGATCTCCCTGTATGTAATCTCCTCCCAGATCAATACTTGATAACTGTTAAAAAGTGCCCTCCATTTTGTTACCAGGCTGATGAACATGTAATAACACTAATAGGAATGGTCCGATCAGGACCGTGGCATAGTTGTATGTACCACTACTGGTCATTGTGTAGTTTTCAGATAATCAAACAGACAATGAATTTGCCCTTGGGTATAGGGAATCAGTTGTCTGTTTAAAGAAGTATAAGAATGTGTGCTAGTTGTTGTATGTGGTACAGCTGTCTGGAGGCCTGTCTGTGTGTGTTTTTGGGGTGGAACATGGTCAGGGGTACAAAACAGATCACTGTTTGTCAACTACAAAAAAAGTGACACATGACTTGGTGCAACTCCTTAGGGTGTTATTGTCCAACATCTGTTCAAGGTATTCAATAATTCAAGTAGTTGATAATAGAGATTCATTACCATTCATAGCTAAAAACTCTGGTAGCCAATCACAGCGCTCGACTCATAGGACAAAGGCCTGTGTGTCGGTGTTCTGAGAGAGGCAGCCACAGCAGCTCTCGGGGAGCTGGGTAAACAGCATACACAAAGCAGGAATAGTGCTTCAATAGGCTTAATGTTAATGAAGGTAGCCTCACTCGCCATACTCGTAGGCCATCACAAACTAACCTGCTACTTTGTTCCTGCATATTAATTGTGAAAACCTACCTGTTAAAAGTGGGATTATTCAGGTAAGGTCATTTTTAGATAGATGTTGCTCATGTTTGTGCCACTTTTGAGGAATTTTGAAGGATCTTTAATAGGATTGTGTTGTGTTTTGACAGTTCAGTAAAGTCGTCCAAGTCTCCGACATTTCTACAGAGTTGTGCATGGAAGTGATTAATTATTAATGAGCCTGAAAGTGTTGGTGGTTGTTTGTAGAACTTTTGTCACACCTTTGAAATGGTCATCAACACACTTGGTCACTGTGCTATAGGTAGGTAAGGTGACCAGGTGTTTAGTACACAACATGTGACCATTTTGGAATTAGTGTATGTAGTCGGTGAGCTCTCCAACTTAGTCCTGGAAACTTATGTTAATGACATGAGTCAAGTTCTGCCAGTTTGATCCAATATGGCTGATGCCTGAGAAACTTGTTGATGTGATGTACAACAATAGTTTGGTTGTGCTTGAAAATGTAGATTTTTAACCTTTTTCTATGTCTGTAGGATTATAGTGGACAAATGTATGGAGATATTTATTGATTTTTGACAGAATCAAACTCGGAAAACGGATCAGAAACAAATCACTAACATCACCAGAACGGTAAACATATTGAGAAAAACAGGATCAGTTCCAGCAGCAGGTAAGTGACTTACTTTAAATTTTGTTTAACTGAGACAAAAGAAATCGGTTAATTTTCAGCAATATCACTTTCAGTGAATATGCTGTTTTATTTATGTAAACTATTAGGTTCGGCTAGCAGGTAAAGTGGAGAACTGAAATTTCTTTGTGAAGTTATATTATTGATTTTCTTGTAACTTTGTTCAGGGAGATGTGCTATTCCACCACAGATTAAATTGTGTGCAGTATTGGATTTCAGATTTAATTAGTTTTTAAAATAGGATTGAATTTAATACAGAACATTTTCAAGGATCAAGTTTGAAGTTACATAGACCACATCTGCCAAGTTTTAAGAACTTTGCTTAATTTTTATCAAGGATATGGAGGAAATGTGTAAAAAAAAAAATATATATATTTCTCTCGTATTATGAAATACTAAATTCGACAATTTTGTTTGAAGATTTTTTTCTTCATGATATTGTTTTAAGTTAGCAAATGTATATAATCAGTTGAAATTTCTTGAAATAAAACAATATAACTTTTTTTAAAGTATCATTTAAGTCTGACTTCAGTTTCAAATATATTTAATTCATTGTTATATTTAGCATAATATTACAACATTATTCTACTTAAAATGCTGAACAGCTGATACTTTCCGTACTTATATATGTACATATTTATGGACCTTTTTATGTAGAATATCACAATTTACACTATAGAGAAATGTTCCTTTGTGACTTACTACATGTATTGATTTTCCATCCCCAGTTGTGGGGATACCTGCAGAGCATTACCTGTACAAGTGTGTCACACACCTAGGTGTACTAGAGAGTGGTCTCAGTGTAACTGTTAGGGCAGATGTTAGGCAGGTAAAGGGAGTTGATAAAGCAGGTGTTAACGGCACGTGAATGGCTCGCTTTAGACAGACCTAGAGTAAACAGACAATTGTCTGGTCGTGTGCCGGCTGCCTCCCGTGGCAAACTATACACAGAAAATTAAACTTACACATAGCTACACAAAAGATTCTCCAAAGTTATGGCAGAATGACTCTGAAAAGTTTCAGAATCATTAAATAGTGATAATGTTGAACTTTATGAAGAAGACAAAGGGGACCAGTTTAGTTGGTGTAGTAGTACTATTTTTAGACTTTCCTGGTGGTAAAAGTGTCTTTTAAAGGGAAGGAGTGAAATTAACAATATCACTTAGAAATTGGCTCTGTTTATTGGGACACTGAGTGAGCACTTTTGATATACACTAATTTACCAAAAAATAAATAGATAAATAAATTTAAAAACACCTGGTAGAAAAATGGTACTGGGTATGGTTAGTATCATTTTCTTTTATAAAATGCCTTAATATACTATAAAGAGCAACTTTAATCAGTTTTGATTAAGAGTTTTTGTAAGAACTCTCTTACAAAAAATCTTTTTTTTTCTGAGAGCTTTACATGCATGTATTAGCCAGTCACATGACAGTAACAATAGCATCATTCACTATACCTTCAGATATATATTTACCATAAGTTCAATAATTTATTGAAAAGTACTGTAGTAAATAACATTAAGATTTTAACTAGAACAGTAAATAAATGGATAATTTTGTCCATATATACTTTTTTTTTAATTCAATTAATATCATTAAGAATCATTCAAATAATTTTGAAAAAGAATATCAAATGAATGTTGGAGAAAGAAAGTAATTTGAAATTATAAAAATGAAATTTGGAAAAATTAATATATAATTCAGAATTGAACAAATGATAATTTTGAAGAAGAACTTGAATAATGATTGATTGGCAGCTATAATCCCCGACAGTAGTTGTCATCATCAGTGTATGATTACCTGGATGTGGAACAGTCGCACCAAGAGATGATGGCAGAGTCATTGATCTGTCAGTCTCTAATACCCTATTATATTGATCTGGAGGAAAAAACAATCTCTTGTTACTGGGCAGATAATAAGACGTTTCAATTGTCATTTGACGTTCTCCATCATCCTTGTATCTATATTTTCCCAATATCCTCACTCAATAATAAAAAAAACTTGGAACCAACTAGGAACCCTATACCCTATCTAAAAGTGTGTCTGTCATCATTGGTTGTCTGTCTGTTATCACTATCTGTCATCATCAGTTGCCCATATTTAGTTTGTCATCATTATATTAGTTAATCATCTTTTATCTGCCATTGTTGTCCATATTTTTTTGTCACTGTTTGCCTGTCATCATCAGTTGCCTGTTTGACTGTCATCACAAGTTGTCTGTTTGCCTGTCATCAGTTGTCTGTTTGCCTGTCATCACCAGTTGTCTGTTTGCCTGTCATCATCAGTTGTCTGTTAACCTGTCATCATCAATTGTCTGTTTGCCTGTCATCATCAGTTGTCTGTTTGCCTGTAATCATCAGTTGTCTGTTTGTATGTCATTATCAGTTGTCTGTTTGTATGTCATTATCAGTTGTCTGTTTGCTATGTCATCATTAGTTGTCTGTGTGCCTGTCATCATCAATCTCTGAAAGTAAGCAATGGATATCATTCACATTTGTATGGAAGCATGTTGATGAGGTGGGGATTCCAAATTGTACAAATTTTGGGGTTGACCTCAAGGGGGGGGGGGGGGGGGGGCCAATTTGGCTAAATTTATATGAACAACTTCTTCTCTGAAACAGCTCATATTTGACTGGTAGAATCCTTTTGAGTAGGGATTCAAAATTTTAGGAAGGAAGCAACTGACCCCACAGGGGGCAGAGGGCGGGGCCAAAGGGGTCAATTGATTTAAGCAATGGATATCACTCACATTTGTGTGGTAGCATCCCTATGGGTTTGCTCCAAAAGTCAATTTCATTTCATGGATTAATGCATTTTTTGGCATAAAAACCTCATGTACCCGTATAAAATATCTATGATATATTGACATAGCAATACCAGTGACAAATATACTTAAGCATCATTCTTGTTTCATATCTCATGAAAACCAGATGAGCGATACAGGCCCTCTGGGCCTCTTGTCATTGTTTGTCATCATCAGTTGCCCTTATTTGGTCTGTCATCATTAGTTATTTGCTCACCTTGGTCCGAAGGACTTAGGTGAGCTTATGCCATACCCCGTCATCCAGCGGTAAGTCAGTCAACAATTGACTTCTTCTTCGTAACTGCTGATCAGAATGTAACAAAATTTGACTGGTAGCATCATTATAGGATGCGGATTAAAAATGTACAAATGGTGGGGTTGACCCCCCTGGAGGCTGAGGGGCGGGGCCAAAAAGGGTCAAGCTTAATTGATCTTGTGATATAAATGACTTCTTCTCTGGAACTAAGGAATGGATATCACTCATATTTGTCTGGTAGCATCATTATGGGATAGGAATTCAAAATTGTACAAATGATGGGGCTGACCCCCTGGGGGCCTGAGTGATGGGGCCAAAAGGGGTCAGTTTGGCTTAACTGATATAAACGACTTCTTCTCTAGAACTAAGCAATGTATATCACTCATATTTGTCTGGTAGCATCATTATGGGATAGGGATTCAAAATTGTACAAATGATGGGGCTCATCCACCGGGGGCCTGAGGGGCGGGGCAGACCCAAAAGGGGTCAATATGGCTAGACAATTGTTTGTCTGGAAGGAAGCGATGGATATCAATCAAGGGGATGAGGATTAAAAAAATCTGTAAATGGTCCAGGTGACCCCAAGGGAGCTTATGGGTGGGTGTTAAAGGAGTCAATTTGGCTAAAGATATATATATGACTTCTCTGAAACTAAGTTATGTATATCGTACATATTTGATTGGTAGCATCCTTATGAGAAAGGGATTCAAAATTGTATCTGTCATCATTAGTTGTCCATCTTTTATCTGTCATCATTAGTTGTCCATTTTTTACCTGTCATCATTAGTTGTCCATCTTTTATCTGTCATCATTAGTTGTCCATCTTTTATCTGTCATCATTAGTTGTCCATCTTTTATCTGTCATCATTAGTTGTCCATCTTTTATCTGTCATCATTAGTTGTCCATCTTTTACCTGTCATCATTAGTTGTCCATCTTTTACCTGTCATCATTAGTTGTCCATCTTTTACCTGTCATCATTAGTTGTCCATCTTTTATCTGTCATCATTAGCTGTCCATCTTTTAATCTTTTACCTGTCATCATTAGTTGTCCATCTTTTATCTGTCATCATTAGCTGTCCATCTTTTACCTGTTATCATTAGTTGTCCATCTTTTACCTGTCATCATAAGTTGTCCATCTTTTACCTGTCATCATTAGTTGTCCATCTTTTATCTGTCATCATTAATTGTCCACCTTTTATCTGTCATCATTGGATATCCATCTTTTGTCAGTCATCATTCTTTGACTGTCTTTTGTTTGTCATTTTCAGTTGTCATCTTTTACCATGCAGTCATCATTAGTTGTCTGTCTTTTGTCATCATTAGTTATCCTTCTTTGTCTGTCACCATCGGTTGTCCACCTTTGCAATTGTCTGTCATCATCATTGTCTGTCTTTTGTCTGCTGTTTTTTTTGTCTTTCATATTAGAAATCATCATCAAATGGAGATTTGGGATTGTTTAAATTGCCCTTCCTTAGTCACTGCTACTCGTAGAAGAGCATGACTTCCTCAGTGTTAAACCTCCTGTTTCAATATATTGTATTTTTGTACTACAGCTGATCACATTAACTGATATCAGAGACTAAATTTGCTAACACCTGCCACGTTTCCTGTCTGTGCACTCAATCGGTCATTCAGAGCAAGAGGTCAAAATCTTTAAAACTAATGTATGATGGGAAATCACAATCCTAGCAGAATATTTTAAAAGGTTATGAACCTGTAATGTTTCATATCGATATTTTTGTTCAGCAAAGATATTTTTGCCCTGTAGCAGTTACACAAGTAAAGCTTTGAACTAAATAACAAGAAGAATATTGATTTTTTCACAACTATGAAAAACCCACAGAATCAGATATGTTGGCCTAGCCATTACTGTTGTATTTGGGCACATAAAAAAGATGAGAAAATCAAATCCTGAAATAGAAATTTTCATAGGTTACACAGGGTTTAAATTACCACAATCACATGGTACAGTTTTGATTATCATCTTGCAGAAACTGTTTGGTATACGAGAGGTGAAAGTCACAGTCACAAGCTGTCGTGAATGTGATAGTCACAGTCACAAACTGTTAGGAATGTGATAGTCACAGTCACAAACTGTTGGGAATGTGATAGTCACAGTCACAAACTGTTGGTTATATGGTGGTCCAAGTCACAAACCGTTGGCAATGTGAAAGTCAGTCACAAGCTGTTGGGAATGTGATAGTCACAGTCACAAACTGTTAGGAATGTGATAGTCACAGTCACAAACTGTTGGGAATGTGATAGTCACAGTCACAAACTGTTGGTTATATGGTGGTCTAAGTCACAAACCGTTGGCAATGTGAAAGTCAGTCACAAGCTGTTGGGAATGTGATAGTCACAGTCACAAACTGTTGGAGATGTGATAGTCACAGTCACAAACTGTTGGTTATATGGTGGTCCAAGTCACAAACTGTTGGCAATGTGATAATCAGTCACAAGCTGTTGGGAATGTGATAGTCAGTCACAAGCTGTTGGAAATGTGATAGTCAGTCACAAGCTGTTGGAAATGTGATAATCAGTCACAAGCTGTTGGAAATGTGATAATCAGTCACAAACTGTCGGAGATGTGATAGTCACAGTCACAAGCTGTTTGTTATATGGTGGTCCAAGTCACAAACCGTTGGGAATGTGAAAGTCGGTCACAAGCTGTTGGGAATGTGATAGTCACAGTCACAAGCTGTTGGGGATGTGATAGTCAGTCACAAGCTGTTGGAAATGTGATAGTCAGTCACAAACTGTCGTGAATGTGATAGTCACAGTCACAAACTGTCGTGAATGTGATGGTCAGTCACAAGCTGTTGGGGATGTGATAGTCAGTCACAAGCTGTTGGAAATGTGATAGTCAGTCACAAACTGTCGTGAATGTGATAGTCACAGTCACAAGCTGTTGGGAATGTGATAGTCAGTCACAAACTGTCGTGGATGTGATGGTCACAGTCATAAAGCTGTCGTGAATGTGATAATCACAGTCACAAGCTGTTGGGGATGTGATAGTCACAGTCACAAACTGTCGTGAATGTGATGGTCAGTCACAAGCTGTTGGCGATGTGATAGTCACAGTCACAAACTGTCGTGAATGTGATGGTCAGTCACAAGCTGTTGGGGATGTGATAGTCACAGTCACAAACTGTTGGTTATATGGTGGTCGTCCAAGTCACAAGCTGTTGGGAATGTGATAGTCACAGTCACAAACTGTCGTGAATGTGATGGTCAGTCACAAGCTGTTGGCGATGTGATGGTCACAGTCACAAACTGTCGTGAATGTGATGGTCAGTCACAAGCTGTTGGGGATGTGATAGTCACAGTCACAAACTGTCGTGAATATGATGGTCAGTCACAAGCTGTTGGGGATGTGATAGGTCACAGTCACAAACTGTCGTGATATGTGATCGGTCCAAGTCACAAAGCTGTTGGCGATGTGATAGTCACAGTCACAAACTGTCGTGAATATGATGGTCAGTCACAAGCTGTTGGCAATGTGATGGTCACAGTCATAAACTGTCGTGAATGTGATGGTCAGTCACAAGCTGTTGGCGATGTGAAAGTCACAGTCACAAACTGTTGGGAATGTGATTTCGATAGTCACAACTGTTGGTTATATGGTGGTCCAAGTCACAAGCTGTTGGGGATGTGATAGTCACAGTCACAAACTGTTGGTTATATGGTGGTCCAAGTCACAAACTGTTGGGATGTGATAGTCACAGTCACAAACTGTCGTGAATGTGATGGTCAGTCACAAGCTGTTGGCGATGTGAAAGTCACAGTCACAAACTGTTGGGAATGTGATTTTGATAGTCACAGTTATAAGCTTTTAGGAATGTGATACTCACAGTCACAAATTCTTGGTATTGTGATTGGTAGTCACTTACATGTAGATGTTCTAGTTTTACATATGCATGTTAACTTTCTTTTTTTCTTTCTTTTTCAATAAAAAAACCCCAAGTGTATATTTCCCTTATAAAGAAAAAAACAAGTGTCTTTATGCTTTCCCCTGAAAGAAGCAGGCAGCAATTTTAAATTTCAAAATGGAATCATTGTCCTTAATTTAGCAGGAAGGAATTCAAACCTTGGTGTGTGCATTTATTTAAGATCTAGATAACTAAAATACATTAACAGTTTTAGGTCACATCTTATGAGTCTTGGGGATCAATCCTATTTTAAAAGAATCCTTTACAATTCAACTCAGTATTATAAAAACTTTGGATTCCAATCTGGTCCTTGTTCGTTTTTGTAGAAATTTCATTATTATTGTAATTCTGTCAGTACCAGGGCTTACATATATAATCATGTAGATTTATGCGTAATGAGAATGAAGGATACAAACTATACACAGCTTTTGTTGCCTTATACTGTTCTCAAGTGTTTTGAGAGCCAAATTGTAACATATCTGTATTTTGATTTCAGATGCAGAAAATACATGTGATTTGACGGAGGTTAGTGTTTTACATTTAATCAATAACAAAGGATATTTGAGAGGACATGCTCATATATCAACAATCATTGTTATTTTTGTATTCACTAACAGAAGTATCCGGGACAACTGGTCCAAGGGCCAGTGGTTTTGGTCTGCAGCCAACAATGTCTTAGCTAGATGAATCTGTTTTCAAACCAATATGTAAAACTGCCATAAAATGTATACATATATATGATCATTTTGGAGCCATTATTAAATTTGCAGAAGACACCTGTTCAAAGTTACTTACTTAAAGGACCAGCATTTTTATCCTGTTTTACTTGTGCCATGCAATTTAACTGTTTGTGACATACAGTGTAGAAGCTGTCAATGGTGTTGCATCTTAGTAATTTAAAATAAAAACAACTTTTCATTATTTTATATGAAAAATTATATTTTTCGAAAATACATCAATCAAAACATGCAACATCATTTGGGCTGTAAATTAATGTAATTAAATTGGCAAGCTGGCAGTGACTAATATTTTACATTATAATTTTGGTTTAATATCGTTGAATACTGATGTGATGGGAGTCTTAAATATATATATATATTTTTCAGAACAACACTGATGAAACAGATGGAGAAATGAAGGATAAAGAAGGTGATTATAACATAGAGAGAAGCATTCAGCATTTATCAGTAAAACATAAACAAGGATATCCATGTTTCTACCTCAATAGGTGGAGGTTATTTCAACTCCTAACACATCAAATTATCATTACAACTGTTGAATAACAAACAGTTTATTCCACACATCAAATAAACTCTTAATGCGTTTTGATTGGTGGACATGATGACCTTTTGACTGGGACTATTCTTTTTTTTAATCGTGTGGTACAATGGGTTTTGATTGGGTAACACTTAAAGGCTAAGCCACTTCACAGGAATTTTGTGATTCATAATTAATAATTAATTTTTATGCCCTGCCATGAAAAATGGGCATATAGGTTTTTACCCATGGCCGTCCTGTCCCGCTGCAATTTAACTAGCTAATCTTGGGAACTGCTGATGTGATCCTCACCAAACTTTGTTTTGGGGTGTCAAGTGGCAGCAGGGGCATTTACGTCTTACAGACATTTTCTAGCTCTATTGATTTCTATAAATATAGTTGCATTACCTGAAGTCGATGTGCAATGCACTACTGGAATAGTTTCTTATTTGACAATAACATTTAAACCATTAAGGATATTCTAATGAAAGTTGCTGTATTCTTTTATCGCCCGACTGAGGAAGTGCTATGCAACCTTGACTTGACCTAAAACAATTGGCATTGCTGCTTGCTCATGTATTAAATAATTTGACCTGTCATTCCCCAGACTAATAGTAAAATGTCTTTGTTGTAGATGCAGTAATAACAAGTTTATCTACTGCTTGTCCCTTCCCTGGTTGTAAGGGATTGGGTCATTCAACTGGAAAATATTCTCGCCATAGAAGGTAAGGTACCAGAGCCTATAAATGGAAATGTTGACGTTTCTTAAAATTCATAGCTACGGTTGTTTAGGAAAATATTGGTTAGAGTAGAAGAGTTTTACAAAATCTTCATGCAGAAGTTTGATCTATTTATCACCTGTAACAATACATTGTGGTGGTAAGGGGACTTGTAACTAGACATTGTGGTATGTGGTAGAAAGGGCTTGTAACGATACAATGTGGTAGAAAGGGCTTGTAATATACATTGTGGTATGTGGTAGAAAGGGCTTGTAATATACATTGTGGTATATGGCAAAAAGGGCTTGTAACTAAACATTGTGGTATGTGGCAGAAAGGGCTTGTAACTATACATTGTGGTAAGCGGCAGAAAGGGCTTGTAACTATACATTTTGGTATGTGGTAGAAAGGGCTTGTAACGATACAATGTGGTCTGTGGTAGAAGGGCTTGTAATATACATTGTGGTATATGGCAAAAAGGGCTTGTAACTAAACATTGTGGTATGTGGCAGAAAGGGCTTGTAACTATACATTGTGGTATGTGGCAAAAAGGGCTTGTAACTATACATTGTGGTATGTGGCAGAAAGGGCTTGTAACTGTACATTGTGGTATGTAGTAGAAAGGGCTTGTAACTATACATTGTGGTATGTGGTGGAAGGGGCTTTGTAACTATACAATGTGGTATGTGGTAGAAAGGGCTTGTAACTATACAATGTGGTATGTGGTAGAAAGGGCTTGTAACTTTACAATGTGGTATGTGGTAGAAAGGGCTTGTAACTATACATTGTGATATGTTGTGGAAGGGGGCTTGTAACTATACAATGTGGTATGTGGCCCAAAGGGCTTGTAACTATACAATGTGGTGTGTGGTAGCGAGGCTTTGTAACTATACATTGTGGTATGTGGTGGAAAGGGTTCAATTTCATCACTAACCATCATTGAATTTATTTGAATTAAGGATACTTTTTCTCTTCAGTGTAACTACCTGTCCAATGGCAGCTAAAAAGAGGAAACAAGAGGAATCAGGAGAAAATGCAGATGTTCCTGCTGCTAAATGTATCAAAGTGGAAAAAGTTGACACTGCTGGTGAAGTGGTGGAGCTGATAAAGGTGAAAGTTGAGGATGAGGAGGACAGTGGAGTAGAATGTCTGGTTATGAAGACATCTGAGAATGCTTTGAAGTCTAATATGATGAGAAAGCCAGCAGTGGAATTGATAGATGTAGAACAGCAGTGTTTTAAGGAGGCAGAAAAGGCTCTACGGAGTCTTTCTGGTGAGATGGACAGCGATGTGGTGATTGAACACACAAGTAATAACAGTGAGGTTAAAGAAGAACATGGTAGTGATGGGGAGGTTGAGAAGAATGTTACTAGGGGAACAAACTCGGAAGACACGTGTGTGATCACAAAGGTGATAACAGCTCCTAAACCTGATATTGTGGAGATTAAAGTGGAGAAACCAGACAAACCGACAATTTTGTCACAACCTTCAGGCAAGCAGGATGGCTTGCCTAGTGTTACAGTGTTATCTCAAGGAAAGTCAGCAAGTCAGGAGGAAATTCTTATTAAAATTGAAGAACAGTGTGCTACAATTCAGTCAGGACAGGCCCCCACTACACAAACAAATGTGACAGACACTAAAGTAGAGGCTGGGTCTACTGTACAAACTGTATCCACCTCTAAAGCTACCGGTATTCCTCTACCAATGTCTCTGATCAGTAACCTCAGTCAGATCCAAGCTGCTGCTGCAGCTCTCATCCCCAAAGAGGAAGACGATGATGATGAGGAAGATGGACAGTTCCAAGTTGTGGCTGAGTGGAGTGCATCTGCTGAAACAGCCACCAACTCTGTGACTGGTACAAAATCCGAGGCACTCGATATCAAGCCAATGTTGGCACCAGATGAAATCAAAGATAAAGGTTTGTACGTCTATTTGTTTATAGAAACATAATGGCTTGAATTCTGTATCAATAGGCTTCATTGGTTTAAATACTTTATCAGTAAGCCTCATTAGCTTGAATAATTTACTTGAATATATATACCTGTGTGAGTTCATTTTGTAAATCTGAAACTGATCTAATCCATTCCATGAGTATTGTGTAAAATGCTGTTTAAATCAACAGAATGCAATTTGTTCCCATTTTGAAGGAACTGCCAAATAAGACATCTATGTTCTGACATCCTGACTTGATCTGGCCTAACTTGTGTCCCACATAATGTCAGTTAAAAAGGTTTGTCTTACCAATATTTCGTGACCCAAAGGGTGTATGATCAGTCAGGCGTATTTGAGCAACATGTGTCGCACTGGGTGACGGATTAGAAAGTTAAACTTTAGCAGTATGGGGCACATAGGATAACAGATTGGACAGGTTGTTCCGATCAACCTGCGTCTGACAGTCAGATTACACAGTTTTATTTTAGCAGCATTTATATGTTTCACAGGACATTATATTAGACATAACTATATATTATTGGACAGAGGATTGTCCTGTTTTTCCATTAGACTCACCAATTGATATATAAGGATAATCTAAATGCTGTTTTGTTAAATATGTCTTATTGAATATATATATATATATATATTAGTGTTGTAACGATTCACCGATGCACCGATATATTGGATCGCAAAGTGGAGCATCGATGCATCGTCTATGTTTGATTTGTATCGCGATACCTGTTGGAGTTCTTTTAATTCCAGTTTATCTAAATTCAAGAACACTTTGTGGGAAATGGACAAAATGTATATTTTTTTAAACAAATGCATATACTGTTCTTGTTCAACTGTTTTCAGTAAACTCAATATATTTTAACTTTGATATGTTACAACCCAAAAATAAAACAAAAAACTGGTGTATGCAAAATTTTTTTTGCAGTGTAAATGTTTGTGATGTGTTAATTGTTCTTGCATCCAAAAAATATCTATACATTAGCTATATACTAAAAATGTATGTTGGCTATAATGATTGTTTTTAAAAGAAGAGAAAATGTTATTCTTTTCTGTCAGATGTGAAGTGTCCTACTCCAGGATGTGATGGTACAGGTCATGTGACTGGTCTCTATTCTCATCACAGAAGGTAACAAATTACTGCTCATGTCATAGTTGGTGATTCTTGTTCATTGTACATAAGTGGTATCAGAAAAAAGACCTCCTGCTTTACGTCATTGAAAGGGAAACTACTGTGATTTATGGTGCTTCTGAAATGTTTTATTTCTTAGTTTACTATTGATGTGGTGTCTGTGAT
The DNA here is from genome assembly GCF_902652985.1 of Pecten maximus. Lineage (NCBI taxonomy): Eukaryota > Metazoa > Mollusca > Bivalvia > Pectinida > Pectinidae > Pecten > Pecten maximus. Next base: position 22,831,561 of record NC_047018.1, read on the forward strand.
TTTCATTAATGTAATTTGTTCGTTTGTTAGATTTACATTTTGTGTAGTTCAGAAGTACGACAGGTTTCACATTACATCACCAATATATCATTATATTTGTAAGACATTTTACCTGATCTTTTAACTAAACATAGGGTAAGGTATAGTACACCTGGAAAACAAACAAAGCAAACATATTTTTATATCTCTGATTCCTGTACCCAGGTACTTGTTATTACTTCCAAAATTTGTGAAGTATTTTACAGTACTTTCCTTATATATAACATTTAAACTAATGTGGAACCTTATATATAACATTAAAACTAATGTGGAACCTTATATATAACATCAAAACTAATGTGGAACCTTATATATAACATTAAAACTAATTTGGAACCTTATTTAGAACATCAAAACTACTGTGGAACCTTATATATAACATTAAAACTAATGTGGAACCTTATATATAACATCAAAACTAATGTGGAACCTTATTTAGAACATCAAAACTAATGTGGAACCTTATTTAGAACATCAAAACTAATGTGGAACCTTATATATAACATTAAAACTAATGTGGAACCTTATTTAGAACATCAAAACTAATGTGGAACCTTATTTAGAACATCAAAACTAATGTGGAACCTTATATATAACATTAAAACTAATGTAGAACCTTATTTAGAACATTAAAACTAATGTGGAACCTTATTTAGAACATCAAAACTAATGTGGAACCTTATTTAGAACATCAAAACTAATGTGGAACCTTATATATAACATCAAAACTAATGTGGAACCTTATATATAACATCAAAACTAATGTGGAACCTTATATATAACATTAAAACTAATGTGGAACCTTATTTAGAACATCAAAACTAATGTGGAACCTTATTTAGAACATCAAAACTAATGTGGAACTTTATATATAACATCAAAACTAATGTGGAACCTTATATATAACATTAAAACTAATGTGGAACCTTATTTAGAACATCAAAACTAATGTGGAACCTTATTTAGAACATCAAAACTAATGTGGAACCTTATTTAGAACATCAAAACTAATGTGGAACCTTATTTAGAACATCAAAACTAATGTGGAACCTTATTTAGAACATCAAAACTAATATGGAACTTTATATATAACATCAAAACTGATGTGGAACCTTATTTAGAACATCAAAACTAATGTGGAACTTTATATATAACATCAAAACTAATGTGGAACTTTATATATAACATCAAAACTAATGTGGAACCTTATATATAACATCAAAACTAATGTGGAACCTTATATATAACATCAAAACTAATGTGGAACCTTATTTAGAACATCAAAACTAATGTGGAACCTTATATATAACATCAAAACTAATGTGGAACCTTATTTAGAACATCAAAACTAATGTGGAACCTTATTTAGAACATCAAAACTAATGTGGAACCTTATTTAGAACATCAAAACTAATGTGGAACTTTATATATAACATCAAAACTAATGTGGAACCTTATATATAACATCAAAACTAATGTGGAACCTTATATATAACATCAAAACTAATGTGGAACCTTATTTAGAACATCAAAACTAATGTGGAACCTTATTTAAAAAATGAAAGGAAAACTGAGAAACACATGTTTCCTTTATTTTTACAGCTTATCGGGTTGCCCCAGGAAGAGTATGGCTCCTCCAGAAGGTAATTATAGCTTTCTCTATCTTAGACATATACAAACATTGCATTTTGACACATATTGTTTTGAATAAAAAGGAAAATTTTACAAAATGAAGAAAACCATGTCTTAAATAAAGTGCCATATCATGCAATTTCAAAATGGAAAAAAGTTGTTTTGAAAAATCTAATCTTATGGTGCCAAAAAATTGTAAATTACATTATTTTCTTTCAAATCTTGTGAGCTTACCCATTGAAAATTGTTTCATTAAAAATTGTTTATTTCATTCAGATTTGAATAAAAAGAAAAATTTGTGTACTGAATGATTGTCTTTGTGTTTCAGTTGTTGCCTTGCATGAAAGCCTTGCCAGGTAAGTATTTAATGTACATTAAGAGAGTTGTAGCAGATATACATTCAATACCAGGTATTCTGTGTGATGAAAAACCTTTGTATATCACAAACAAATCATGTAATTAGCTCCTTAGATGTATTAAATGTCCTTGTTTAATCATATCATTTATCAGTTTGTTTCATTTTAATTGTACTTTCACAGAACTTTTTACATTCCGTTTCATTCCAGCCTTTGTTTTATCCCTTCACATAACTTTTTACATTCTGTTTTGTGCCAGCCATTGTTTTTTTCCCTTCTCGTATCTTACACGTTCTGTTTTGTTTTTACATTCTTTTTCATTCCGTTTATAGTGTTTGATTGATTTATTCACGTAACTTAAATAAAGTTTAACATCACTAATACAATGTACATTGTACATGTAGTTCATACCTGTTCACATTTCAGATATCTGTGTTTAGTTGTTTTATGACTTGATTTAACTGTTTTCCACAAAGTAGTTTTTAGTTTTCCCATTGGTGTGGTGACCATCTATATTTACATAAGCTCTGCTACTTTTCGTGTTAAGTAGGTGCCCCACACCTGGATGTACAGGGAAAGGTCACATCAATAGTACCAGGAGCACACACAGAAGGTAAGTTGGTGTATAAGTGGATTATTTGAAGAAGTTATAACCTTCCAGAATATTAAGTGATCTACCAGATTGAATTAATGCTTTACCTGATTGTCTATATTAATTGACTTATCAAATTTTGTATATTAAATGACATACCAGAATTTTTATATCAAATGACATACCTAATTTTGTATAAATCATTTACCAGCTGGTTGTGTATGTTAAGTTTAAACTTGCAAAATTTTGTATAAGTGACCTACCACATTGTGTAGATTAATAAGTGCGTTAATCAAATTTTGTAGACTTTCAAATCATTAAATGTTCCATTTCTGTCCTATTGCAGTCTCTCAGGCTGTCCAATTGCTGCCATGGGCAAACTAGTCAGTTCCACTCAGGCAAATGCCAGAAAATCGGGTGAGTACCTCTTCTGTATCCAATGTAACCTATCTGATCATAGTTTAGAATTCCTTGTAAATATAGTCAGGGTTCATAGTCAAATGGGATGTAGGAGAGCATTGGTAATTTTTACACAGAAACTCCAATCTTTTTTGTATTTGGCATATGTCCTGTACGAGTATTAACTTGTTTGTTGAAATGTATACAAGATATAGAAGCTTATAGTAAAAAATTCAGACCAAGCAATATTTTTCTGAACATGTAAATTTAAAACTTTGAATCCTTGTCTTCTGTTTGTATTAAGAAGAAAAACATACTTAATTTTTTATAAAAAAATATGTTAGGGTTAAATGATTTTTAAAACAACATGTTAAACATTTGGAAAGAGAGAGGGAGAAAAAAAATGTTGTTTTGGATTTGTAGATGTATTAAAACAGCCAAATTTGGGTTTGTATAGGTGGATGTATTGTGTGGTTCTATCATGATATTCATGTAGAAATTGAAACATTGTCAAAAACTTACAGCCACTGTTGGTGAACCATACAGTACATCACATTAAAAGTGATTTTGTGTTGACAGTTTTGTTATAGATAAATTGTTTACTGGGTCTATGCAGAATGCTGTTATATTTGACAGCTTTATTATTAGTTAGTAATTCAATATTCTTTTAACTGTGTAGTGATGTAGATACTGAAAAAAACCTTGTGGCTTGCATATTGTTTTTGATAGTAATTAGTAGACAGGCATAAAATATACAGATAGGCATATAACCAAGACATGGGCTTGTTATCCATAGATAAATATGGTATGTAATGTGTACCACATAATCTGCATAGACTCAGATTATCTTTATTTAAAATTTTGATTTTTACTTGATATTTCACCAACACAGAGCATGGCCGCCTTTGGTTTGTTTCCCCATGGCTGTTGTTGAATGGTTCTCTATTATTTCTAGCGGGTCCCTTTGTAGTTTGATGGTCCGTCATTGTGATCGTTTTAGCTTGACGTAAGTTTTTTTGTTTTTTTGTTTTTTATCGGTGTCAGGGCTCCATCTTGTTCTGCTCCCCAAAGAAGACGACCCATCCAAGGCGGTACTTGCCACATGCAATGAAAAAGAGCTCATCCGATTGGCTGCTCAGAAGTGCAAATTGTCTGACAAATCAATGAGTAGCTTGGCCGGACTATCTGCCTCGGGTCGGTACCTGTACACTAACTTCGCTGTGCACCTGATGTTTTGTCTCATCTCATCCTCATTCAGAAAATATTGGAGTTGTTCTAAATTCTTTGACTTTACAAAAAAATGGATAATGTTCAGATTTATTTGAAAATGGACAGAAATAAATATCAAGAATATCTGATTGGTGGAAACCTTCCAATTAGGTAAAAAAAACTTTCATATCAAATTCAAGTTTTTCTGATAGTTTTGTGAAGTTCCTCACATTTGAGTTCAAACTTTACAGGTGGTATCCGAGGTAACACACAGCCTTAAAATCATGTAACTGAACGACCAATATGTTGTGCCTGAATTCAGGATGAGGTGACCTTGTACAATGTTTCTGGCTATGCGGTTCAGGCTATCATTGCCCAAACATGCTATACTGTATACACTTTTTCCCTAGCATTCTGTAGCAAACTGTTTCTGTACTTGTGGTACATCACTTGTCATTTCCATTGTGATTACTTGCACACTATCAAGTTTTAGCACACCTAGTAGCTCAAGAAGGCATCTATTACTTTTTACTCTCTTACACAGCTTTTCAAGCTTTGATATTCCTCTGGAATATTTAACAATTTTAGCATACACTCTTCAAATCTAGGAAAAAAGATCCATATTTGATTTAATCTTGGCTGTAAACTCCCGAAAGGTAATTTATAAATTTTCAGTAGTCATCTGTCAGTTGGGATCATTCTGTGATAATTTTTAGTTTCTTCATCATGAATTTTAAATTGAGATCAATACAGGTAGTTATGAGTACTGTATATATCTTTATACAAGTTTTAAATAGGGTAGATATCAGAGACTTTCAGATGGAATTATTAGGTCTAGCATGTGTGAATAAGGTTGATATGGGAGACTTTCAGATGGAATTATTAGGTCTAGCATGTGTGAATAAGGTTGATATCGGCGATATTCAGATGGAATTAGTAGGGTCACTTTGAGTGAATTAGATTAATATTGGAGATTTGTCAGATGGAATTATCAGGGCCAGTTTGTGTGATTGAAGTGCTTTTATGTTTCTGAAAATTCTTGTTTATTCTTTCATTAGTAATTATGTATATATTGTTGGCTTTCTTACTTCAACAGAAGATCCTAGTTCCATATTGCTGAGTTTAATCACATAACACATTTGATAGTAGGACTCTCTTAATGACTTATAATTGCACTCATTTCTAGCAACCATAATTCATCAATTCATCAACTCTATTTCTAAATTTTAGCATGAGAAATTCATCTGGGTTATACCGACAGAATTCTAAGATGTATGTACACCTGTTCAAAGTTTGATTTTCGGATTTTTCAGTCTTGTTTTGTTCATCATAGTGTATCGTTTTCAGTTGCAATCTGATAATCAATTTGCCATGCCTCGTCTCGGGATAGAGGCCCTTTATTAGTGTTGTGCTAATATTTGCATGCTCTTTCATCAAACTTTCACTTGTTATGTTTCTTGTTCTATTTGCATGAGTAAAACTCCTTACAAATTTGCACTTCTTTTATTTGAATAGATAAATAATATAAATGCAAAGTTCACTGAAACCTGTGCTCAAAATATTTATCAAAAGCTTTCTTTGAATATGTTCTTCAATAAATTTATCGAGCACATTTGTTGATAAGTTTTGATTATTCTCATACATGTTTGTTTTAAAATAAAGTAATCTTTTAATTAGATTTTGATAATAATGGTAAAAGCACATAATAGTTATATATAAAAACCCATTTAAGCATGGTGTAATTGTAAATCCTGTTTTCATCAGATAGATTGGAAGTCTATCCCAGTAAACAAATTTTCTACGTTAATAACTTCCTCAAGAGTTGGTTTGTTTTAAATGCGTTTTACTATTTGTTTCCATGGTTATATGAATTGTTCTGTTGTGTTTGTTGACCATTTTATTAGTGTTATTTGATGTTCTGTTTATACCAGAGACAGACAGGGTGTTGCGGCCAATGATACTTACAAAACAGCTGGAGCTTCAGAGCATTGACTCTGTTGTGTCAACATCCACGCCAAGGGGCAATCTGGCCAAGGAATTGGAGAAGTATAACCGTCCAGAACTACAGGGGGCACCAGCATCCTCTGTCGCCACACCCATTTCAGCACAGACACTGGTCACTACCCCTGTGGAACAGTCCAGTCCTCCAGAACGCTCCACTACACCCCCACTTCCACCTGCCAAACCCAAGGTCATGAAACGTGACTCTGACCGTCCTAATATCCTCCGACGACCAAGTTTAAAGCCTCAGAATAGATCATCCTCATCAAGCAGTAGTGTGTCATCTCAGTCATCAGCAAACAGCCTCTCCAGGAGTTCATCCAGCACCTCACTTGAAGGAAGTGACTTCATGAACAGTGTTAGTGATCTTCTTGGCAGGAAAAAGGTGCCCCCTGGTGGGGCATCGTCGTCTGTGGCGTTTACCAGGTCTGTTACGACGTTGACTATTCCTAACCCTTTGATGGCGAAGTCTAAAACGCCCACCCCCGGATCTATACTCTCTGCATCCAACACAACCAAAATCTCAACTAAACCCACAATCAGCTCTATATACGTCAGCCCCTCAGGACAAACTATCAACGTGCCCTCGGGGTACGTCTTACTCCCGCAATACAAGAAAAAGTAGCTTCCCCAACTACACATAGTGGGACGCATATATTCAACTGCCCTAGGGGTGAAAGTTCAATAATGCCTTTTGCCATGAACTATCCAGAGAGACTACATATAAATTCAGGCCAAAGGGAATTATCTATTTGTAGTTTCCATAAAACAGTCAGTTTGAATTTGTATCTATTTCTAGTAATATGATGATATTCTGTATTGTAAAAAGATATTACAACTTCTTTTGATTGATAGTATTACTGTCTTGTTTTCAGTTCTAATTCTTCATAGCGAGGAATACTGTTAACTTCTAAGAAAAGGCTCCTGTAGGTAGTTCCCTATAGCTATAAAGGTATTCTCATCCCTATAACCCCAGTGGTAGATCTGTCCTGCTTCAGTCATGGGTCTTACTATTGGTGTATGTAGGGTTGAAAAGGTTTGCTCCCTGGATCACTATTACATAGATGTCCATGATGGACTGTTGGAGATTTTAAATGTTTCATAAGGAGAACAGTGGGTGCCATGTGTAGGCACAGATATGTGTAGGCTGGCAGAGAGACAGTATCAGTATTAAGTTTCTGTTTAGTAAATATACTTGTTATACAAACACTGCTTTGATCCAAACATCATCTACAATGTACCGGTAAGTTAGGCAGGTAGCTCTTCTGCAGGATGTAACCTAGTTTATGAGATAGCTTGGGCATATGTCAGTTGGACATGTCTTCAATAGTGATGCTTCAATTTGTGATTTTGAAATTGGAATCTTGAAAAGAAATACTTCGAGAGGAAAGGGTTGGGTTTTAGTTATTCATTAGCTTTTGGGAAGTTAATCAGGCTATAAATATTTTACTGTTCTTTGCTTTGCAGCATTGTAAGTTTAGATGTTATGTTGACTCAGAAGAGCTATCCCAACTGACCAGGACTGGTCATACATAGTGGGTAGAACTATTTTCGGATGGTTGGAAGAATGTTTTTTTAATTTCATGACAAATACTTGTTTTAGGTAATATAGTGATTTTGTTATTGTTACAATTGTTTACAGAAGTACTACACTTCTATACCCTGTTAATATAATACCAGAGCGAGTCCTCTGAATTTACTCAAAATTTACAATTGTTTTTTTTTTTTATTACCAGTAAATTAAGATCAACTCCTGGTGCATCTGGAAAGAAAATGTGTCCAATGTAGTCCAGTGTTATTATAATTATACAATTTATACTTTTAAAATACTTTTTTCAGACATGATAACTTGCGAGTTCAAGATCATGTTTTGAATATGTTCGTTTTGTTGAGAATAAATACCATTGTCATCTATTGAAGTTTTGAATGAAAAAAAAATCATTGTTCTCGGCAATGAGAAAAACCTAATTAAACATTTTGTATGTGATTATCTTAGATTTCAGGCATTTAAGTCCCTGCAAGCCCTGCAATCGTTTTGGGTTTGTTTGAAAACAATGCTAATACATCTCTGCAATTTCACAAAAAATGCAATGTTCATCCTCCAAAAACAAAATTTAATTTTATATATCCTTGATAGTGATTATGGAATTCTAGTACTATGTATATACTTATGGAATTGTAAATTTCAAAGATATTAAAACTCCAATTTCTACTTCCAGGTGTGGGGACTTAAATGCTGACAGGTAATTAATGTTAAATTTATCTACTTGATTACCGCAACCACGGCCATACCTGGTATTATCTCTCCTGGCCATTGTATGTCAATATCACCGAGGTATCATGTTGGGAAGATTTATACAAATTATAATAAACTGATAAATTTTAACTTTTTTTTTTTTAATTCCAATTATCAATTTGAGTTTTATTTGTGTATGTTTTGTATTTTAATACGGCAAAAGTGGAGATAGTGGGTGTTGGTCGTGGTAGCATTTCAGTACGGTGGGATGTCCCATACAATCGTTGTTGTCACACCCTTGGTAGTAGTTTTCATGCACAACATACAAAAAGATCAGTGGTTGGCCACTTAATGTTGTAGTACATGTTGTAAATATTGTGAGAAAATAAAACAATGTTATCGCTCAACTGTCTTTTAGTTTGCTTTTTCAAGTTTTTATTTTGTTTTTATATAATTTTCCTTTTTTTGAGTTTTTCTTTCTTCTATGCGTGCCTTCTTCCTTTCCTTTGTCATCCATTTCAGTTTTGTATACTTTGTTATATATTTTTGTTGTTTTTCCAGCCTCTATTTTGTTGTCGTGTTTAATGTATTAACCTGCAGTGGGCAGATCCAGAGAACTTGAGACCAGCCTGTTAATGGTGGTCAAGGCTCTTTGAGTGTTAAAGAGGAGGGTATTTAAAAATGGGAAAAATTGAGGAAATCCATAGATTTAGAGAAAATCTAGCCAGGCTGTAAGGTTTTCAGAAGCACAGGAAACACCTCTGGATCTGCCACTGCTTTGTAAATTTGAGAACATTTATAGAAACTAAAGTACTAAAACCAATCATTACAATATTGCTGATATTATTTCATCATCTCCATGCTCGTTATTGCATGATACATCGCTGATATCAAGTCGCCTTTCTTGCATGGCCATCTTAGATTATCAGGGGAGGCCGCTTGTAGTCCAGTAGACCATGACAACGAACCTCGTTCTGAAAGTCCAGACTTGTTCAAGATCAAGATGGAAAATAAAGAAAGCCTTCAATGTCCCACTGTTGGATGTGATGGATCGGGACACATAACGGGGAATTACTCCTCCCACAGAAGCCTATCGGGGTGTCCATTAGCTGATAGAGCCACGGTACAAGCCAATCAGATTGAATTAAAGTAAGTTTTGACCGATAGCTATGATAGGTCTCCATAATGACGGGTAATTCTGTCAGTGTTCTCGTTGATTTCCTTGTCAGCTTTTGATTGGTCGACAGCACTAGTGACTTTACCCTGTTATCCTGCATGAAATGCAAGAATGCTGGCTGCATCATTCTCATTTCATTTTATCATTCAATCCATCTATTCATCATCATCTTCATCATGTCTTGTCTTGTACATGTTTTAAAAGTTTATCATATCAGTATAACATTTTTAACCTATTCCTTGTAGGTTCATATGAACCGTAATGTATATAATAATGATATTTTGTGTTGAAAAAAAATGTGTATGTTTTCTGCCTTTGTGTAGTAACAATTCATCATGGCATAATTCAAAGAAAGAAAAAGAAAAAAAGAAATTGAAAAAAATGTGCTTTAGAGTTTTCCCTGTGATTTTCATCTAAAAACACTCAGTTTGATTAAAATCATATCTTGAATCTCTGCTTCCCATTCGGCAAACTACACTGCTGCATGGCGTAGTGGAGCACAGATCAAGATATGATTTTAATAAAATTAAGAAACACTATACATATTCTTTAAGTTCAATTTGATTAAAGTTGAATTCTGCTCTCTGTACCTCTATGATACAATATGTATGTAGGTAATACAGCAGAGGTCATATTCTGTGACCTTTGTGCCAATTCTTTGCTGTGTCACACTAATGATTGGCTAGAATTTAGGGCCAACGGGACATAGCAGTGTGTTAAATCCTTGACTGTATCATATAAGTACAGGACTAGGAATTTGATTCTCATCAAATTGATAGAAGTGTAGATAACAAGATGCAAGTGAGAAAACTACTACAAAACCCTCAACAATAGCTTGAGGAAGTCGAGTATCTGCTATTTAATTATAGATCAGTCTTTTATGTAACTCTGAGAAGACCTGTCCTGAGAATGTATTGAGATGATGTAACAAATGATACTTGATTATGTCTGTAAGTCTTAACAAAAAATTCAAAATAAAAAAAAAGTGAAAACATTTCTGTATGTTATCAATTCCTTTGGTTTATATCAAGTGTTGAGATGAAGAATGTGTCCACAATGTATAAAAAAGATCTGGATAAAATACAGGTAACATTATCCTTACCACTATATAAAATTAGAGGAAGCATGTTTACTCAATGGTGTCATGTGATTTAATCAACAATCTTATAATACTAAATAATACTCAGGATGTTGACATTAAAATTGTATGCCTGTAAACAAATATCAACCTAACAGATGTCCCACGCCGGGCTGTGACGGGTCTGGTCATGTGACCGGCAACTACGCTTCCCACCGCAGTCTGTCCGGCTGTCCGCGGGCAGCCAAGCTGAAAAAGATCCTGGGTAAGGAAGGTGACAGGAAGGAGGATGAGCCACTCAGGTAAGATTCTAAGTTTCCGCAATGGTGGGGAATGAAATTGGAGCTTTGGTGATGACTTTTACTGGTGATCTTAACTAATACATGTATAATGTACAATTGGTGTTGGTCTGGGCTCTGGTTATATACGTTAACAATATTGACAGTACAATTTTTCATTCAAATATGTAGATGTAGAACAGATTTTTGCGATTGTTCCATTGAAAGTGAAGTGTAAAAAAAAAAAAAAATATATATTTAGGCCAACTGCTCAACATAGAGTATTCCTAATCATCATGGCAACTGTTTAGCATATAATTTCTGAAGTCACCATTGAAATGATCAGATGTCATTGAAGGTATAGTAAGAACACATTTTATACCCATTGCAAAGATTTATTGTTCTGTAAGACTTGAGGCAAAGTCCTGTTTTCATTGAGCAATCGCACAGGATCAAGTCTGAAAGAATGATGAAATAGAAAGTAAAAGCTGGTGGTGGTCTGGCTGAACTGTAGGTGATGGGTGGTAGTTGTAACATTGATGTATGTGAACTTCACACAGGTCTCCATACATGTAGCTATATATGTTGATAATGCTTGAAAAGCAAGCTTCAGACTTGTTGCCCTCATATTTGTTAACTTAAATAAAACATGATGAATTCTGCTGCAACTTGGTAACATTAGTATAGTAATGGTGTTCTAATTTGACACCCAGGGCTTCATTTGATGTGGGTTTCATAAGCAGTTCTGCACATAGGAATACTGTTGTTTTCCTTATTGTTTTCATGGGCTGTCTTACATTACTTTCAACTTTCAAAAAAATTATCACATTTTGGACATTTCCAAGATGCACAAAAATGCTTCATAGTGTATGAAAGTTGTACAGGTATTAAGAAGGGAAAATTTATTTGATAACACCGTAATTACATATATGTTTCAGCATAAAATAGTAAATAAGTCGGGCACACTTTGAAAACATTTCCTACAAAGATGCAACACCACTCATAATGTATATGCGCTGCCTGTCATAAAAATGCATAAAGTGGCACTTCTTAGGGGTGCAATTAATTAAAACTTTGGAGGATGGTAAAATGGAAATGTATGTAATAACTGTTGGTATTGTGTAATAATATACAAAAGAATTATAACTCTCTTTTGAAGATGGAACACCTTTAAGACAAAACACACAATTAACAATATCATCAAATCGGAACAGTGTTTATCTTCTTGCAGATTTAAAATGCTTCATATACAGGAGGTCATCTTAACTGTATGGGTCCTAAATAACTCAAACATGATACAATACTGTCAGCTAACCCTGGGGTCGGGGTGTGTTCATACCCCAGGAGTGGAGTGTGGTTGTACCATGTGAGTGGGGTGTAGCTGTACCCTGGGGTTGGGGTGTGGTTGTACCCTGGTAGTGGGGTGTGGTTGTACCCTGGGAGTGGGGTGTGGTCGTACCCTGGTAGTGGGGTGTGGTCGTACCCTGGTAGTGGGGTGTGGTCGTACCCTGGTAGGGGTGTGGTCGTACCCTGGTAGTGGGGTGTGGTCGTACCCTGGGAGTGGGGTGTTGTTGTACCCTGGGAGTGGGATGAGTTCGTACCCTGGTAGTGGGGTGTGGTCGTACCCTGGTAGTGGGGTGTGGTCGTACCCTGGTAGTGGGGTGTGGTCGTACCCTGGGGTTGGGGTGTGGTCGTACCCTGGTAGTGGGGTGTGGTCGTACCCTGGTAGTGGGGTGTGGTCGTACCCTGGGGTTGGGGTGTGGTCGTACCCTGGTAGTGGGGTGTGGTCGTACCCTGGGAGTGGGGTGTGGTTGTACCCTGGGAGTGGGGTGTGGTCGTACCCTGGTAGTGGGGTGTGGTCGTACCCTGGTAGTGGGGTGTGGTCGTACCCTGGTAGTGGGGTGTGGTTGTACCCTGGTAGTGGGGTGTGGTCATACCCTGGTAGTGGGGTGTGGTCGTACCCTGGTAGTGGGGTGTGGTTGTACCCTGGTAGTGGGGTGTGGTTGTACCCTGGATTGGGGTGTGATTGTACCCTGGGGTTGGGGTGTGGTTGTTCCCTGGTAGTGGGGTGCGGTTGTACCCTGGGAGTGGGGTGTGGTTGTACCCTGGTAGTGGGGTGTAGCTGTACCCTGGGGTTGGGGTGTGATTGTACCCTTGGAGTGGGGTGTTATTGTTCCCTGGTAGTGGGGTGTGATTGTACCCTGGGATTGGGGTGTGGTTGTACCCTGGTAGTGGGATGTGATTTTACCCTGGGAACTGGGGTGTTATTGTTCCCTGGTAGTGGGGTGTGGTCGTACCCTGGTAGTGGGGTGTGGTCGTACCCTGGTAGGGGTGTGGTCGTACCCTGGTAGTGGGGTGTGGTCGTACCCTGGGAGTGGGGTGTGGTTGTACCCTGGGAGTGGGGTGTGGTTGTACCCTGGGAGTGGGGTGTGGTCGTACCCTGGTAGTGGGGTGTGGTCGTACCCTGGTAGTGGGGTGTGGTCGTACCCTGGTAGGGGTGTGGTCGTACCCTGGTAGTGGGGTGTGGTCGTACCCTGGGAGTGGGGTGTTGTTGTACCCTGGGAGTGGGATGAGTTCGTACCCTGGTAGTGGGGTGTGGTCGTACCCTGGTAGTGGGGTGTGGTCGTACCCTGGTAGTGGGGTGTGGTCGTACCCTGGTAGTGGGGTGTGGTCGTACCCTGGGGTTGGGGTGTGGTCGTACCCTGGTAGTGGGGTGTGGTCGTACCCTGGTAGTGGGGTGTGGTCGTACCCTGGGGTTGGGGTGTGGTCGTACCCTGGGGTTGGGGTGTGGTCGTACCCTGGTAGTGGGGTGTGGTCGTACCCTGGGAGTGGGGTGTGGTTGTACCCTGGGAGTGGGGTGTGGTCGTACCCTGGTAGTGGGGTGTGGTCGTACTCTGGTAGTGGGGTGTGGTCGTACCCTGGTAGTGGGGTGTGGTTGTACCCTGGTAGTGGGGTGTGGTCATACCCTGGTAGTGGGGTGTGGTCGTACCCTGGTAGTGGGGTGTGGTTGTACCCTGGTAGTGGGGTGTGGTTGTACCCTGGATTGGGGTGTGATTGTACCCTGGGGTTGGGGTGTGGTTGTTCCCTGGTAGTGGGGTGCGGTTGTACCCTGGGAGTGGGGTGTGGTTGTACCCTGGTAGTGGGGTGTAGCTGTACCCTGGGGTTGGGGTGTTATTGTACCCTTGGAGTGGGGTGTTATTGTTCCCTGGTAGTGGGGTGTGATTGTACCCTGGGATTGGGGTGTGGTTGTACCCTGGTAGTGGGATGTGATTTTACCCTGGGAACTGGGGTGTTATTGTTCCCTGGTAGTGGGGTGTGGTTGTACCCTGGTAGTGGGGTGTGATTTTACCCTGGGAACTGGGGTGTTATTGTTCTCTGGTAGTGGGGTGTGATTGTACCCTGGTAGAGGGGTGTGGTTGTACCCTGGTGGTTGGGTGTGAAAGTACCCTGGGAGTGGGGTGTCGTTGTACTCTGAGAGTGGAGTGTGGTTGTACCTGGGAACTGGGGTGTTATTGTTCCCTGGGAGTGGGATGTGGTTGTACCCTGGAGTAGGCTGTAGTTGGGCATCAGAGAACAGGAAGTGTTTCGGTTTCATACCAAGTTCACATACTTCAGTTGATATGTTATAATTTCAAGTGAATTCCTTTAAGCAAGTGTGAAAGAATGGGATTAGAATTTGGTTTAGTTAACTATTAACAAGGGTTTAATACTAAATTTTCACGACTTATCAGTTTGTGAAATCATTGAGGAAATAAATATTAGAGGCACTTTCTTGTTCCATATTGTTTCTCAACACAGAATAATGAATATTTTGAAGAAAAAATCAAATTATCAAAATTGTCATAAATTTTGCATGAACTTGAAGCTCATTTTTGTTTTCAATAGACTTGCATTGAGATTGACTGAAACTTTTATATCATGCAAATATGACTTATTCTAAGTTTTTAAGTATAAATGTTTTGAATTGAGATAACTCACAAGTTATGGATATAATTAGCAGATTCATATCCATGAATTATTTTGTAGGAAAGGTGCCTCTGTAGAATTTCCACAATTTCATTGTTCCATTTAAAACTTTCATGCTTGGTTGCATGACTTGAATTTCCAGCTACTCACACTTAAGCCAGTAGGCATGTAGACTTATTAACAAAATTTGCTTGTAGATGTCCGATCCCAGGGTGTGATGGGACGGGTCATGTGACCGGAAAATATTTGTCTCATCGCAGGTACTTGAGTGTCAAATCCTTCCGTGGTCTTGTGAATGTTTAGTTGTTATGTGAGATGTCATTGATTCCTGTAGCATTGTTCTGAGATCAAGTCGCATGAACTTTATATCCATTTCTATGATATGTGTATGTTCATGTATTTTGTTTGTTTATGAGCTGCCAAACTTTCTGGAAATTTATTCATTGATGTTGTCAATATTGCACTTATTTTTTTAAGTTCAGAAATTTGCACATTTTGTGCTATTACAGGATACAAAATAAAAAAAACATTTCTACTTTTATTTTTGTAATCCATATGTACCCCTGCTACCTGAAGTTTTCTCATCTGCCTGTCTGTCACACTCATTGTCAAGGTATTCTTCCAGTGCTCTTGCTTGACAATTTATAGGTATACAGTTGCAATTGACATACCTTCAACAAGCTTAACATTGAAGTTGTTGTTTATAGTTGTAGTCTTTGCTAAAATTTCACTCTGACAATCCTTGTTATCACTTAGGAAACACATGCAAGACATGCCTCAACATACTTGGATGTTGAAATATAGACTTAATCAAGGTCAAGGTCACCATCATTGAAAATATAATTTCAATGTCACACTCCTAATAATTAATCTACATTTCATGAAACTTGACAGTTATCATGCAAGTTCAAGTATGAGATGGGATTGGTCAGCTGGCTTCCATGGTCATTAAATAGAGTTTGATTTCCAGTCCTGACAGGTTTTTATGAACCCAATTTGTATAATTGTTCAAAATAAGTATTTTACTGTTCCCGCTCTTCTTACTAAGAGGCTGCAATGGCCCACATAGGGCAGTTGCCTGGTACTGACCATAGGCCAGTGGTTTTTCTGGAGGTACTCTGGCTTCCCTCCACCTCCAAAACCTGACACATCCTTAAATGACCTTCGCTGTTAATAGGATGTTAAACAAAATTAACCAAACCAATCTTCTTCTTAATTCCAAGCCTTATTATGGATATTGATATGGTTCTTTTTTAAGAACCTTGATGTGGCGCAGCGGTATATGTTGTGGGTATTCCTGGCTAAGCGATTGGGTGCCGTAGACCACGAGTTCGAGGCCTGGTCAGGGCACGTGTTATAAAAATTGTCTTCCTTCGTCATTTGTGTTAGCATTTTTTATAGAAAGCAGTTTATTTGTACATACAATTGTTGTAAGTTTGGTTTTGAGATCTGTGTCCAGTTTATATAGTATAATCTATATATATTGATGTTGTACCTCTTTGTCCACAAACCTGAAAAGTCTCAGAAGTCCACATCGATGTAACTTGAAATACAATATGGTAAACATATATAAGACCCTGTATGATCATACTTCAACTTGAGATCTTACCTATATGTTTTATTAAATAAAAAGAATTATTATTATGCTGTATGATTGTACATGAATTATTACCATAATTTATACAATTGTTTAAAATAAACATTTAAAGAGTTACTGATCATACAGTGTCTGATTAGCCTTATCGACTAAGCTCAGTAAAAGATAGCTTAGGATGCAGTATGCTTTTCCTCAAAGTTTCTTGATAATTAATCCTGCAAAATAGCATATTTATACAAAGGGTCTACTAAATATAAAATAATGTAACCAACCAATGGTATCTCTTTGTCCTGTGATAAGCCACCCATATCTAATAAGATAACCAACCAATGGTATCTCTTTGTCCTGTGATAACCTACCCATATCTAATAAGATAACCAACCAATGGTGTCTCTTTGTCCTGTGATAACCTACCCATATCAAATAAGATAACCAACCAATGGTATCTCTTTGTCCTGTGATAACCTACCCATATCTAATAAGATAACCAACCAATGGTATCTCTTTGTCCTGTGATAACCTACCCATATCTAATAAGATAACCAACCAATGGTGTCTCTTTGTCCTGTGATAACCTACCCATATCTAATAAGATAACCAACCAATGGTGTCTCTTTGTCCTGTGATAACCCACCCATATCTAATAAGATAACCAACCAATGGTATCTCTTTGTCCTGTGATAACCTACCCATATCAAATAAGATAACCAACCAATGGTGTCTCTTTGTCCTGTGATAAGCCCAGCCTCTACAAGAGTCAAGATTTGTGTTGGACACCTGGGGTGATTAAGTCATGTTAAACATATGATTTGATCAAGGGTTGATATTCTCAGTACAAATGTACTACAAAGTGTTTGTGTTTTACTCCTTGAGCACTCTTGCCTGTTGTTATTTATTAGTTTCCTATCAATATATTATGTTGACATGAATGACTTACCGTCCGTTACTGAAGCTTGTCATGTTTTCCACACTATATGTATATCCTAATGAAAATAATTTTGCAGTCATCTGGTTTAATGTCTAGTTTGCATTTTGCATGTGTAACTGTTTATGAATATATATTTACATGCCATGGCACATCTTTCTTTCTTTTTTTGAACACTATTTAAGTCATTTGAATAAATACTCTTTGAGTTTGAAGCAGTTACCACAGCAACAATTACTTAACTGTTATTTCATTTAGTATTATGTGTTATCATTATGTTTTTAGAATTTCGATATGAAGGAAAGAAATATCAACCAAAAATGTATGGATATATTTATTGCATTTTTGCCAGTGAAACAAAGAAATTTATCAACTAATAAACTTATATTTTTCATGCAGCGACAAGCAGTGAAAATATAAGATTTTGCAGTGAAAATATAAATTTTAAGTTTTGACCAATCAGACCGTTGCATTCACCTTATTGAAACTTGCCGATTTTTCCAATTGATGTGAATATTTCTGAAATAGACTAGTTTTTGACAAAATACTCGCTTGACGCTAGCTATTCATGCACAGATTCTCAGATAACAGCAGAACACGCTTAAATTGCGTTGATCAGTCCTTTCAAAATGACACCGTAAAGTTGATGTGGAGGAACGTCATAATGAGATGACGTCATTACTGATTCCCGCACTTTTTGACATTTAAAATTTTTTGATGTTTTTAATTTTGTTTTTAAGTATGAAAAATGCAATAAAAAGAAAATAGAATGGTTTCCCGCTTGATGTAACATAATTATATATTACTCGTATGACAGAATATTTATATATTTTTCACTCCTGCTTCGCACTCGTGAAAATATTGATATTCTGTCATACTCGTGAAATATATGTTATATTAGACAGGAAAACATTCAATATGCTCTATGTATTTCATTCAAGCAGAACTGCAAGACACAGTAATATTGAATAAACAGCATAAATAATTGCAACAAAATAATGATTTAAATTGATATGTAAACTGTGTGGTTCCTTATAGACAGGAATAGATATGTAAATTGGGTGGTGGTTCCTTATAGAGAGGAGCAGATATTTAAATTGTGTGTGATCCCCTATAGATAGGAATAGATATGTAAATTGGGTGATGGTTCCCTACAAACAACAATTAATATGTAAATTTGTGTAGTCCCCTGTAGACAGAAAATTGATATGTAAATTGTGAGATTCCCTGTAGACAGGAATAGATTTGTGAGTTGAGAGATTCCCTATTGACAGGAATTGATTTGTGAATATAGAGATTCCCTTTAGAAAGGATTTGATTTGTGAGTTGAGAGATTCCCTATAGAAAGGATTTGATTTGTGAGTTGAGAGATTCCCTATTGACAGAATTTGATTTGTGAGTTGAGAGATTTCCTATTGACAGGATTTGATTTGTGAGTATAGAGATTTCCTATTGACAGGATTTGATTTGTGAGTTGAGAGATTCCCTATTGACAGGATTTGATTTGTGAGTTGAGAGATTCCCTATAGACACGATTTGATTTGTGAGTATAGAGATTCCCTATTGACAGGATTTGATTTGTGAGTTGAGAGATTTCCTATTGACAGGATTTGATTTGTGAGTTGGGAGATTCCCTATTGACAGGAATTGATTTGTGAGTTGAGAGATTTCCTATTGACAGGATTTGATTTGTGAGTTGAGAGATTCCCTATTGACAGGAATTGATTTGTGAGTATAGAGATTCCCTATAGAAAGGATTTGATTTGTGAGTATAGAGATTCCCTATAGACAGGATTTGATTTGTGAATTGAGAGATTCCCTATTGACAGAAATTGATTGGTGAATTGTGTGTTGTTCCCTTTAAAGAGGAGATGAAATTAAAGTGCATTTTGTTCCACAGTGCCTCTGGGTGCCCCCTTGCCAACAAACACAAACTACAGAGACAGCTGTTGGCCAGCTTGGATGGCCAAGATCCCGAGTTAGCCAAGTCACTCAAAATGGATGGTGTTGTGTAAGATATATTATTTGATACGGATTGCTAACTGCTCAGTGACATTTCATACCAAAAACAATTTTATTTAAATTAAATGGTTTGATTAAATGTTCAGATGAATGTTACACAAAAAATTATGAAACTTTGAAAGCTTATGATGGCACATTTCAAAAGTTCACGAAAATCGATGTCGGACAGAAAACAAAATTATAAAAATGGTACACAAGAATGGATATCACATTTCGATACATTTTGAAAGTACACATCAAGAATTAATGATATATTATATTTTTTAAAAGAAAGTAGCTTGATGAGTGTAAAGTGTAAAATAATACCTACCACAGTAACAGCCTCCAAATGTGATGTGAGGGATATTTTCAGACATTATCTATAAAGTTGTACCATGATCTGAGGTGACATTTACATGTGATTTTAGGTGCCCCACCCCTGGATGTGATGGATCTGGACATGCTAACGGTAGCTTCCTGTCCCATCGCAGTCTTTCTGGCTGTCCCAGAGCCACCCAAGCAATGAAAAAAGCCAAACTTAGTCCAGCAGAGCTAACCACCCTCCATATGAAACTCCAGAATGGGGAAGGTATACATATTGTAGTAAAAATGAGTTACGGTGTTGTGAGTTAGACGATTGCTATACACAGATGAAGCAGTACAGTCAAATATTACACCTGTTTTGATATCTTTTCCAAGCCACAACTAGAAAGGTTAAATGATTTGTAGACAGTTAATATGAATCACATACAGGTAATATGAGCTCTAGATATGTGTTTCAAGTCCCAAACAGATAGTGTAAATTCACAGCACCTGTATAAAAAAGGCATCACCTGTGATCCTGTCAAATGTTAATAAAGTAAAATCTAAAGCACAAAATTGTTAAGTGATGATGTGTTTGGTAAACATCCAAGTGGTGTGAATGCTGTGTTGTTTCCAGAATCAAAAGTTGAAGATATGAAAGGTACAAAAATGTAAAAATCACATTACCTGGTATATAGATGCCTACCAATAAGTAAACTAAACAATGATGTAGATCCTTTCATCTCATAGATTAATATTTGTAAGTGAAACGTCACTTCAATGGTTCTCTACATATGCCTGTAGTCACCGACTCTTAAATAGATCTCCAGTTACTTTGCATCACTGAAGGCTCTTAATATTATGTTCTGTACTTCCTCTACAGATTTAGAGGATGATGAAGAATTTCAGCAGATGGACGAGGAAATATCAGAACTGCGGACCTCTAATATGGCTATTGAGTCAACAGTGATCAAATTGAGATCAGAGGTGTCGAGTCTTGAGAACCAGGTTCATCAGGAGGAGAAAGAAAATTCAGCCATTGCTCAGCAGAATGAAAATCTACAAACCTACCTCAACACACTGAAGAAAGAAATTCTAGGGGTGCTAGCTAGTCGGAATATACCGCATCTCAACCCAAGCTTAGTTAATGAGGACAATCTAGAGGCGTGCATCAGTCAGCTACAGAGCATATATGCCAGCCGCTCAGGGGATAGCAGTGTATTTTATAACACTGTTAACATTGCTGTCTCAGAAATACAGGTGGCTTAGTCTATAACAATGTCAACATTGATGTCTCAGAAACAGGTTACACAGTCTATAACACTGTCAACATTGATGTCTCAGAAACACAGGTTACACAGTCTATAACAATGTCAACATTGATGTCTCAGAAACACAGGTTACACAGTCTATAACAATGTCAACATTGATGTCTCAGAAACACAGGTTACACAGTCTATAACACTGTCAACATTGATGTCTCAGAAACAGGTTACACAGTCTATAACACTGTCAACATTGATGTCTCAGAAACAGGTTACACAGTCTATAACAATGTCAACATTGATGTCTGAGAAACACAGGTTACACAGTCTATAACACTGTCAACATTGATGTCTCAGAAACAGGTTACACAGTCTATAACACTGTCAACATTGATGTCTCAGAAACACAGGTTACACAGTCTATAACACTGTCAACATTGATGTCTCAGAAACACAGGTTACACCGTCTATAACACTGTCAACATTGATGTCTGAGAAACAGGTTACACAGTATATAACACTGTCAACATTGACGTCTCAGAAACAGGTTACACAGTCTATAACAATGTCAACATTGATGTCTCAGAAACACAGGTTACACAGTCAATAACACTGTCAACATTGATGTCTCATAAACAGGTTACACAGTCAATAACACTGTCAACATTGATGTCTCAGAAGTACAGAGGTTACACGGTCTATAACACTGTCAACATTGATGTCTCAGAAACAGGTTACACAGTCTATAACACTGTCAACATTGATGTCTCAGAAACAGGTTACACAGTCTATAACACTGTCAACATTGATGTCTCAGAAATACAGGTTACACGGTCTATAACACTGTCAACATTGATGTCTCAGAAACACAGGTTACACAGTCTATAACACTGTCAACATGGATGTCTCAGAAACAGGTTACACCGTCTATAACAATGTCAACATTGCTGTCTCAGAAACAGGTTACACAGTCTATAACACTGTCAACATTGATGTCTCAGAAACAGGTTACACCGTCTATAACAATGTCAACATTGATGTCTCTGAAACAGGTTACACCGTCTATAACAATGTCAACATTGATGTCTCAGAAACACAGGTTACACAGTCTATAACACTGTCAACATTGATGTCTCAGAAACACAGATTACACAGTCTATAACACTGTCAACATTGATGTCTCAGAAACACCGGTTACACCGTCTATAACAATGTCAACATTGATGTCCCAGAAACAGCGGTTACACTGTCTATAACACTGTCAACATTGATGTCTCATGAAAAGGTTACACAGTCTATAACACTGTTAACATTGATGTCTCAGAAACACAGGTTACACTGTCTATAACAATGTCAACATTGATGTTGTCTCAGAAACACAGGTTACACAGTCTATAACACTGTCAACATTGATGTCTCAGAAACACAGGTTACACAGTCTATAACACTGTCAACATTGATGTCTCAGAAACACAGGTTACACGGTCTATAACACTGTCAACATTGATGTCTCAGAAACACAGGTTACACAGTCTATAACACTGTCAACATTGATGTCTCAGAAACACAGGTTACACAGTCTATAACAATGTCAACATTGATGTCTCAGAAACACAGGTTACACAGTCTATAACACTGTCAACATTGATGTTTAAAAAATACAAATGGCTTCCTCCTCTCATATTTTCAACACACTGTCAACATTGCTTCACAGTGACTTTGATTTGTGACTTGTACAAGTAAATTCTTGGTTATCTAGCCATACCAGAAATACTGCTCTGAGCTTGAGTACCCTATCTTTAAGTTAGGATTCAGTAGTATTCTAGAAAATATAGTCTTTAAGGCAAGATCACCTATAGCTCTGAGAAATATAGCCTGTAATGTAAGATCATGTATTTTCTCAGAAATAAAGTCTTCAAAGTTGTCACAGGAACAATATAGCTAAGCCTGTTTCACCACATGGTTTTAGAATAGGTCACAAATAGATGGCAGTGTTTGATGACAAAGTGAGAAAGTAGCATAAGGAGTATGAAGTAAGATAAAACACTGACAATATATTCAAGATTCTTTCAGTACCTCATCAGTAAGTGCTGACATTCCACCATTCACCCATGTCCACTTAAATTATTATCAATTTATAAATGGCAGATGAAAAGAGTACAGTCAGATATGTAAGAGGTTTGTTGATTTATAACTACATTGTTAACTTGATTGTACAGAATACATTGATAGTGGTGCTTCATCATAATGATGATTTTGTGATACCTTTCTCGCCATTCAGGCCAACTGTAGTAAAGGGACATAACTCAAGTACATTTGTCGTTGTGATCAAGGGAGATAACCCATAATTCTGGTCATGCTACATGTATATGACAGCTTCATTCATATTGTTAATCTTTTCATTTGATCCATACATCTGCACATTCACCTCAAAACTTAGATAACATCTCGAGAACCTATGTCATAACTCTTACCAGGTAACAAATGGTCACAAGTCCACAATAATCCTCTCTTTTTCACATTTATCATCCTCAAAAGCAAATATTCTGACTATCTCACACACTGTCTTAAGAAATATCTCAACCATCATTCATATAAATCTGAAGGTGCAATTTATGATTTTTTTTTGTTATTTACTTATTTATTTACTTTGATGGACGTCAAAAGAAGGCACATCCTGATCATGTTTTTTCTCTCTTTTTGAAGTTGGTGACTGTTCTATTTTAGGTCTATTTATTATTGTATTGTCTTATTTATTAGGTGTTGTGTTCTTGTTGTTGTTATTTATATTCCACACATATCAATGATAGTAAAAATAGATACTTTTATTTAGTCAATTTTATGATAAACATATGTGCTTTCAACTGGTTTCCTTGTAGTATTGTTAGATAGTGAATATGATTTACTGCTTGCTATAATTTTACCGGACATGTCAATTTTTCAAAATCAAGGGAGGCAGATTGTTCAACATTTGAAAGGGGTCAATCAAATAATAATTTTTACGTTGTGCATAAATTCTCAGATCAACCTCTTAACAAATAACAGCGTCAAAGTTGTATAATCTTAGTTGACCTAAGGTTAGCCTTTGAATGATCTTGAGATAAGCCTTGATATTGATATTGACCTTGAGCTTAATATTGACCTTGACAATGTCTACCATTATTGATTTTGTTTGATTTAGCTTGTTAATGTTTTAGTTGTATGGGATAATTTATTCGGTTACTGATGTAGCCTGTCAGCCCTTTTGCTGTGTATTTTCGCCTTAGTTTGGTGTTTTACATTTTCATATCATTTGTATTATTGTATGTGTGTACTTGCCACCTGTTACCTTATCAATGTAAGACTGGTGGAATTGTTTAAAAGTTTGTGGTGAAATGAGAAGTATCTTTCCAACCAAATTGATGTTTCTTTTACAGAATATTCCTCTTGAGGTTAAAAAACATTAATTTAAGTTTTAAAACTCCCACTTCATTACAGATGTTACCTCAATGAATCCAAATAATTCCTTATTTGTTAGGGCAGGGTTAGCCCAAATCATTCCTTTGTTATAGCAGGGTTAGCCCAAATTATTCCTTTGTTATAGCAGGGTTAGCTCAAATCATTCCTTTGTTATAGCAGGGTTAGCCCAAATCATTCCTTTGTTATAGCAGGGTTAGTCCAAATCATTCCTTTGTTATAGCAGGGTTAGCCCAAATCATTCCTTCTTTGTTATAGCAGGGTTAGCCCAAATCATTCCTTTGTTATAGCAGGGTTAGCCCAAATCATTCCTTTGTTAGAACAGGGTTAGCCCAAATTATTCCTTTGTTAGAACAGGGTTAGCCCAAATTATTCCTTTGTTATAGCAGGGTTAGCCCAAATCATTCCTTTGTTAGAACAGGGTTAGCCCAAATCATTCCTTTGTTATAGCAGGGTTACCCCAAATCATTTCTTCTTTGTTATAGCAGGGATAGTCCATTTTTGTTATAGCAGAGTTTATCACATGGGCAAACCAAAGTGAGCTTTATGTGGTGGCCTGTTTCAGGTCCATCATTCAATTTTCTTTTAAAACAGGCTTCTAATCCAGAAGATAAGATGACTCCACGTTGTATGAAATAATAAGTTTTGGGGAAGCGGCTGATAATGAGCTTTGCATAAACAAATGGTACAAATATGCATATAAATGAAGTTTCATCATCAATAGTCTTGGTGGTATAAGCTATATCCAATGTTATAAAACGGTAAACCTCCGATTAATTCGAACACGCGGATAGTTCAAACACACATTTTTTTCTAGAAAAACAATAATTTTTTAGCTATAGTAATAGTTTGAACTCTGGCTGTTTATAACTGACACCATTTCGGATAGTCAAATGAAGAACGTAAAGTAAGATTTTTTCCCGGCAAACTCCATTGAAAGCTCGCGACGCGAACTAACCGGAGGTTTACTGTAAGATTATTTTGATAAATTTCTCCATGAAGATCTTGCACTAAATCTTTATTGTGTGAGCTACACATTCTGTGTATTGATTTCTGCCGTATTTATTATGGAATTGCATATTCATCCATGTGCTAAATCTCTTAAAATGTGACAATGCACTTTGAGTGTGCCAAAATGAGTATACATATGTCTAAAAGTTACACAGAAGGCCTACATTTTCATGTTCTTATTCTCCTATTCTAACCAAAGTGTTTCATGACCTTGACAAGAATATATTTTCAAACTAAATAAATATCTATAATGTCCACCCTGGAATCCTGATAAGTGAAACTTTTCACAGGTAATTATTATGGAGTCAATTCTGGTAAAAATTTAATAGGGCAAGTGATACTTGCATTGTGGGACTCTTGTTAAACGGGCTGAGTTGCAAACATTCCACTTTATTAACAGTATTCTGCAATGTTTTATAATGTTTCTGTATTTAAGTTTTTACCCCAAGAAAAAATTTGTTCACTGTTACTTTGGAATCATCTTTGAAAACTTTTCCATAACATTATACACGTTTCTTAATGCATGGAACTAACATGTGAAGGACAATTGTACATACAGTATTCATATGATATAAAGATTCCCGCCATGTTTTTCAAATTGAAAATTTTACATACCTCAGAATTGAAAGACTTATTTTTGGTATGTAAGAAAAATGTATGATTAATCTTTTCATAAATATCAAAAAATCATTTACATTATCCTATTCAATCATAAAAATCGAAATTGTTTAATTTTTTCATCAAATAATTCTGAGACTTGTATGATAGTTTTGTATTAGTGTAAATTGCCACTAAAACTGCTGTTCCAAGTGAACTACATTATGTCTGGTATAGTAGGTCAGTTGTGTGGTGCAAACTGAGCTGGTCCCTTTCTAGAAGCCTTACAAACTTGCCTTAAATTTTGATACTGACCTTGTAGATATTGATCACTGAAGGCCAAAGCAATTTTCCAGATTTCCCTTATTGTCATTTCCTTTTTAAAATGATCACAGCAAATCTACTGAGCAAAAACATAGCGTGTTGTTAAAACTTGAGCCAGAATAAACAATAAGTGTTACCAGTAGTTCCATCCAGTCCATGTTTTATTCATTGTCATTTCATCTCCCAAGTATAGTGTGTACAGTTCCCTTTAAATTATAAGTCAAACATGTGGGTATTCAAACATGAATACATATGTATATACACACACCATTTTGAAATGTGTAAAATACATATATGGTCATCACATCAAGATGGCTGGATAATTTATGTTATTTATTTATAAATCCACATGTTTTAGATGAAGATTAAATGTGTAAATGAGTGAAAGTTGCTTCATATATATTTATTGTAAATAGTATTTGCTCCCAGCGACGACTGTTACGAGATATAAGTTATAGGAGAGTGATCAATGTGTGCTGCAGTTGTCTCCCCTTGCTAAGGCTTTGTAACTTAGCATGCCTCAGATATGTTCTTGTAAACCAGGTAAACAGTGTTGTGTCAGAAATGTGCAATATTTTATATAATTGTAATAAATGCTTTACATTTTCAAAGGTGTTGTTTTTCGCTGATTGACTGGGATTGTGATTGTATGAACGGGAACCAACATAACTTCAACCTTTGTATACTTGGTACTGAATGGAAAGTCAAACTGAAATTTGTATCCAAAGAATGGGAATAACGTTACTTTATAATGGCTCTGTCTTCCAATTTCTTGCATCACAAACATTTGAACCATTTTCCCCTTTATGGTGACCTGGATATCATTATGTGTACAGCCTAGTACACACAACTTATTCTCTTAGTGACCTTGACCTTTGTTTCATTGTCATCCAAGTTGGATTTCTTGTTCTGTCCTGCTGTATGGTGCTGTCTCATAATGAAGATGTAGAGTAGTAATGTCTCATATATTCGTTAAAACCATACACTTCATTGCAAACTTATCTATACATTATGTAATTGCAGAGAAGACAAGTATAATTTCAGATTTTCAGAGGATTGATAATTGTGAAATTTCATAAATAAGTTCCCCCTAGTCCCTAGTTGTACGTGCTTAATTTTGGGACTGATCATAGCTCAAGATGGCCGACAGGCAGCCATTTTGATTTTAACAGTTGAAGTTTTTTATTGCAATTTCTCGGGGAGATTTCTTCATTTAAATTCCTTTCATTAGTTGAAGTTTGATAACCCTATTTCAAAGAGTTCTTGAAGGATCTTTTTCGTGTGTAATATGAGTTCCTCTTGTTTTCAAATGAGTTCTTGGAAGAAAAGAATAGCAGTCTTGCAGATATCCAATAAAGGTCATTCAGTGGTGGGTGCCAAGATCCCTCAGTGATCTCTTGTTAGCTGTTCTATTGACAGGTTTTAATCACAAAATGTAACCATTTCAAAAAGTGAACATGAACACCTAAAGCAAAGAAGAACCAGCTACAAATACACTAGAAATTGTGACGAGGAGTTAAGAGATGAATGGAAAGACTAGGAATTAAGAGATGGACAGGGTGACAACAAGGACTTAAGGGATATGGACCGAGTGACAACAGGGACGTAAGGGATATGGACCGAGTGACAACAGGGACGTAAGGGATATGGACAGAGTGACAACAAGGACGTAAGGGATATGGACAGAGTGACAACAAGGACGTAAGGGATATGGACCGAGTGACAACAGGGAGTTAAAGGATATGGACCGAGTGACAACAGGGAGTTAAAGGATATGGACCGAGTGACAACAGGGAGTTAAGGGATATGGACAGAGTGACAACAGGGAGTTGAGGGATATGGACCGAGTGACAACAGGGAGTTAAGGGATGGACCGAGTGACAACACGGACGTAAGGGATGGACAGGGTGACAACAGGGAGTTAAGGGATATGGACCGAGTGACAACAGGGAGTTAAGGGATATGGACAGAGTGACAACAGGGAGTTGAGGGATATGGACAGAGTGACAACAGGGAGTTAAGGGATATGGACAGGGTGACAACAGGGAGTTGAGGGATATGGACAGAGTGACAACAGGGAGTTAAGGGATATGTACCGAGTGACAACAGGGAGTTAAGGGATGGACCGAGTGACAACAGGGAGTTAAGGGATGGACCGAGTGACAACAGGGAGTTAAGGGATATGGACAGGGTGACAACAGGGAGTTGAGGGATATGGACAGAGTGACAACAGGGAGTTAAGGGATATGTACCGAGTGACAACAGGGAGTTAAGGGATGGACAGGGTGACAACAGGGACGTAAGGGATATGGACCGAGTGACAACAAGGACGTAAGGGATATGGACCGAGTGACAACAGGGACGTAAGGGATATGGACAGTGACAACAAGGACGTAAGGGATATGGACAGAGTGACAACAAGGACGTAAGGGATATGGACCGAGTGACAACAGGGAGTTAAGGGATATGGACCGAGTGACAACAGGGAGTTAAGGGATATGGACAGAGTGACAACAAGGACGTAAAGGATATGGACCGAGTGACAACAAGGACGTAAGGGATATGGACCGAGTGACAACAGGGAGTTAAGGGATATGGACCGAGTGACAACAGGGAGTTAAGGGATATGGACAAAGTGACAACAAGGACGAATGGGATATGGACAAAGTGACAACAAGGACGTAAGGGATATGGACCGAGTGACAACAAGGACGTAAGGGATATGGACAGGGTGACAACAAGGAGTTAAGGGATGGACCGAGTGACAACAGGGAGTTAAGGGATGGACCGAGTGACAACAGGGAGTTAAGGGATATGGACAGAGTGACAACAGGGAGTTAAGGGATATGTACCGAGTGACAACAGGGAGTTGAGGGATATGGACCGAGTGACAACAGGGAGTTAAGGGATATGGACAGAGTGACAACAGGGACGTAAGGGATATGGACCGAGTGACAACAGGGACGTAAGGGATATGGACAGAGTGACAACAAGGACGTAAGGGATATGGACAGAGTGACAACAAGGACGTAAGGGATATGGACCGAGTGACAACAGGGAGTTAAAGGATATGGACCGAGTGACAACAGGGAGTTAAGGGATATGGACAGAGTGACAACAGGGAGTTGAGGGATATGGACCGAGTGACAACAGGGAGTTAAGGGATGGACCGAGTGACAACACGGACGTAAGGGATGGACAGGGTGACAACAGGGAGTTAAGGGATATGAACAGAGTGACAACAGGGAGTTGAGGGATATGGACCGAGTGACAACAGGGAGTTAAGGGATATGGACAGAGTGACAACAGGGAGTTGAGGGATATGGACAGAGTGACAACAGGGAGTTAAGGGATATGGACAGGGTGACAACAGGGAGTTGAGGGATATGGACAGAGTGACAACAGGGAGTTAAGGGATATGTACCGAGTGACAACAGGGAGTTAAGGGATGGACCGAGTGACAACAGGGAGTTAAGGGATGGACCGAGTGACAACAGGGAGTTAAGGGATATGGACAGGGTGACAACAGGGAGTTGAGGGATGTGGACAGAGTGACAACAGGGAGTTAAGGGATATGTACCGAGTGACAACAGGGAGTTAAGGGATATGGACAGGGTGACAACAGGGAGTTGAGGGATATGGACAGAGTGACAACAGGGAGTTAAGGGATATGTACCGAGTGACAACAGGGAGTTAAGGGATGGACAGGGTGACAACAGGGACGTAAGGGATATGGACCGAGTGACAACAAGGACGTAAGGGATATGGACCGAGTGACAACAGGGACGTAAGGGATATGGACAGAGTGACAACAAGGACGTAAGGGATATGGACAGAGTGACAACAAGGACGTAAGGGATATGGACCGAGTGACAACAGGGAGTTAAGGGATATGGACAGAGTGACAACAAGGACGTAAAGGATATGGACCGAGTGACAACAAGGACGTAAGGGATATGGACCGAGTGACAACAGGGAGTTAAGGGATATGGACAAAGTGACAACAAGGACGTAAGGGATATGGACAAAGTGACAACAAGGACGTAAGGGATATGGACCGAGTGACAACAAGGACGTAAGGGATATGGACAGGGTGACAACAAGGAGTTAAGGGATGGACCGAGTGACAACAGGGAGTTAAGGGATATGGACAGAGTGACAACAGGGAATTAAGGGATATGTACCGAGTGACAACAGGGAGTTGAGGGATATGGACCGAGTGACAACAGGGAGTTAAGGGATATGGACAGAGTGACAACAGGGAGTTGAGGGATATGGACAGAGTGACAACAGGGAGTTAAGGGATATGGACAGGGTGACAACAGGGAGTTGAGGGATATGGACAGAGTGACAACAGGGAGTTAAGGGATATGTACCGAGTGACAACAGGGAGATAAGGGATGGACCGAGTGACAACAGGGAGTTAAGGGATGGACCGAGTGACAACAGGGAGTTAAGGGATATGGACAGGGTGACAACAGGGAGTTGAGGGATATGGACAGAGTGACAACAGGGAGTTAAGGGATATGTACCGAGTGACAACAGGGAGTTAAGGGATGGACAGGGTGACAATAGGGAGTTAAGGGATATGTACCGAGTGACAACAGGGAGTTAAGGGATGGACCGAGTGACAACAGGGAGTTAAGGGATGGACCGAGTGACAACAGGGAGTTAAGGGATATGGACCGAGTGACAACAGGGAGTTGAGGGATATGGACAGAGTGACAACAGGGAGTTGAGGGATATGGACAGGGTGACAACAGGGAGTTAAGGGATATGGACAGTGACAACAGGGAGTTGAGGGATATGGACAGAGTGACCACAGAGGAAGGGTGATTAGACCTGAGAGTGACAAAAACCCGAAAAAGTTGGCTGCAAAAAGTTTAATGTTCACACTGTACAACATATTTATTAACAATCACCAAACCGTTGTAACAATTACTTTAGCCACAGTAATCTCACTGTAGACCTTGTGTAAAAGTTCCAATGTAACAATCTGTTCCTTTCGGAAGCACTGTCCAAATATTAACGAAAAGGAAGTAGAATACACCAAAATGAAATGTTTTCAATTCCTCTGCTTGTTCATATGTCTTAGCACAAATGAAACTACATGTATATTTTATAACATATAAGTAAAACATGAGATATATATCTACAACAACTGGGCCCAGTTTTGCAACTATGTTCCTCGACTTGGAATTTAGATTTTCTTT